>NC_025994.2:9832946-10132946 GCF_000442705.2 Elaeis guineensis
AACCTCTTTCTTCCCCCTTATACATCTCACTCTAATCCCTAATTAACTACCAATGACAAGCCCTTGATTAGAGTCAATATTTGAGTTTTGTGTAGAGAGTTTTACCACCGTTTTGGTCATAAAGCACTCATTGGCAGCGAAGTATGGTCGTTAAACCATCTGCTCTTCTTTTTTTCTAATTCTTGGGCCATCACCACCACCAAATTTAAGCCAGCGAGCTATTGGATTTCAAAAAACAAGGCCTCCCCCTTTTTTGTTCTTCTCTTCTTCCCATCCAACTGACCACCATCATCAAGAGCTGTTACTGTAACCATCAGTCATCGTCATTGCCGCTATTGTAGCTGTCCAAGGTTCGCACTACTGTTAGGGGTCACCGCCATGGGGGATGATCGGCTAAGAGCTCTCCTCCCTTCCCTTGTTTCTCCATGAAGAAGAACACTAGAGAGCGATGTTGACTCTTTCTTTTCTCTCTCTTCTTCACTTTCTCTCTCTATTTGATCTCATCCTCTCTTTAGATATCTTATAGATCAATGGAGGGTCCAAATATATAGATAAAACTAGATTGACTGGATGACCCTAGGAGAGATCTTAGATTTATAATATTCAAATATTTTTTCATAATTTTTTCACTATCCATGATCGTTTGTGATTTTCGTATTTTGTTATGATTATATAAAGGAGCAATTATCAATGGAAGAAGGTATCAAACGGAACACCTTATCGACAAGTTCATAAATCGAGGAGTATATTGGTGTTTGTTGTGCACGCATCTAAGATTAATAAAGATGAGCATCTCTTTACATGATCACTTGTATATATATATTTTTTTAATATTATGTGCAGTGAATTTTGGTTTGTGCTGGATGATTATCATTGGTGTGTGATTATTGATACAAATATATAAGCATATGATTCTTTATTGTATACATATATCAAACATTGGTTGTTGGAATAAGACATCAGTTGCTTTGAAATTGAGCAAAAAATATAATACAAAATTATTTAATAGTTTATTGATTGGGTAAGAGGATTTGGACTAACTATAATTTGGATGCCAATCATGAGCTGGGTCATGACATCCTGTATTGTCAAATATGGGCTAAATCATAATAAGACCTTGATTTGCCACCATAGATCAAAGTGCAAATATCTTAATTTACCATCATAAATGAAAGTATGGATATCTTGATTTGCCATCATGAGCCAATATGCGGAATCTTAGTTTGCCACTATAGGCCAAAGGGCGAATCTTTTTAATTTACCACCATGAGCTGAAGCACAAATATTATGTTTGCCACCACAAGCTGAAATATAGATTATGGTTTGCTAATCATGGGCCGAAATATGACCATGATTAGTCCAAAATTGAAAATAACTGTTAATTGATTTGGATGATATTAATAAGATGCAGATAATAAGTCTTATGAAATTATTCATAATATTAATAATGAATTTTGAAAAGACACGATAGTGTTATATGCCTATATAATTGCTAAATTATATTAGATGCTTGACATGAGATTTCATAATTATATTTTTTATTGATTATTTTTAAATTATATTATTATATTGATGTTAATATTTATTTATTTATACTGAACTATCAAAGCTCTAAAAGCTCATATCATCTTTTTCTTTTCTCCTTTCAAAGTTACAGGACACATCATTTTATATATTTTACATAATCTCTGGGGCTTGCTCTAGGATTCATATGACTGTATCATATAGTCGACCTAGATGACTGGTTCAGGGCATGACAACTATACTATTTGATTCGACTGTTGGTAAAATATTTAGCTATCTATCCTTATTGACATTCTTAATCCAACCCATCGTAGAAATCAATTTGTTAATTATTACATGCTAATACTATGAATGGGAAAATATGAATATATTTGGTTGAGAAAAAAATAGACGGTAAAATGGGAATAAAATGGACGATTCCATTTCGATCATTTGATTGAAAAAAATCTTATTTTTATTTCATTTTTAAAAGTAAATAGAAATATCCTAATCCCCTAAGTCTAATTAATACTCTCCTAAATGATTTAATTTTACATTGATATTAATTTTAATTTTAATTTTAATTATAATTAAATATGTTGGAGGTTAAGACCATTTCAATTTTTATTTCAATTCATGCTGATTGCGAACCCTAAAATACTTACCGCACCACTCAATAAACAATATTCCCAACCGTCGACACGCGGAGTAGGACTAATGGATGCCGTGGCTTCCATGTTCCCTTCCTGTTATCCCATCAACCATCCCCCTCCCTCCCTCACAGCCTGCCAGCTCAACCATGCTGTAGCAAATGGTCCTATCAACCGTGTTAGCCATCTTATCCGTGTGATACCATATTCGCATCACAAGTTCCATACTTTCGTTTTTTTTTTTTTTTTTTTATTAAGACATACTTTTAACCTTCAGAGTATTTGTACCTTACGATTTTTCCTTTTAAAAAAATTCAGCCGCGAATACCATCCTCCATCGGATAACCCAAAAAAATAAAACTTAAAAAAGCCTGTGTAAGAGAAAAAGACACAGCAAAGAGCGAGAAGCCCCAAAAATCACACAAAAAGACACCCGAAAAGCCGGCATAAAAAACCCCACGCCTTTCCCCACGCTCTGCGGTCGTTGCCGGAGAGTAAGAAGCCAGCACTCTCTCTCCCTTCTCAGAAGAAGAGACTGAGGAAATAAACCAAAAAAAAAAAATGCCATCGCTCTATCTGCTCCTCCTCTTCCTCGCCGCCCTCCGCCCTTCTGCCACCGCCGCCACCGGCGAAGGAACGGCGGCGGAGCACCGCGCCCTGGTCGAACTCAAGGCGGCGATCGGCAACCCCACCGGCTCCCTCGCCGGCTGGGACGCCGCTGCCGACCACTGCCGTTCCTGGGCCGGCGTCGCCTGCGACGCCGCCGGCCGCGTCGTCTCCCTCGACATCTCCAACCTCAACCTCTCCGGCCCCATCCCGCCGGAGCTCTCCCTTCTCTCCGGCCTCCGCTACCTCAATCTCTCCAATAATGTCTTCAATGGCACATTCCCCTCCGATCTCTCCCGCCTCAAGAACCTCCGCGCTCTCGATCTGTACAACAACAACCTCACCGACGTCCTTCCCGTCGTGGTCGCGGACCTCCCGGTCCTCCGCCACCTCCACCTCGGCGGCAACTTCTTCTCCGGCGCCATCCCGCCAGAGTACGGCCGGTGGGAGCATATTGAATACCTGGCCATCTCCGGCAATGAGCTCAGCGGCCCCATCCCGCCGGAGCTCGGCAACCTCACCACCCTTCGCGAGCTCTACATCGGCTACTTCAACAGCTACCAGGGCGGCCTCCCCGCCGCCTTCGGCAACCTCACCTCTCTCGTCCGTCTCGACGCCGCCAACTGCGGCCTCTCCGGAGAGATCCCACCGGAGATGGGCGACCTCCAGAACCTCGACACCCTCTTCCTCCAGGTGAACGGGCTGTCCGGCGAGATCACGCCGGAGCTCGGCAAGCTTTGGGGCCTCAAGTCCATGGATCTCTCGAACAACGCCCTCACTGGCGAGATCCCGCCGACCTTCGCCGACCTCAAGAACCTCACCCTCCTCAACCTCTTCCGCAACAAGCTTCATGGCGCCATCCCAGACTTCGTCGGCGATCTCCCAGAGCTGGAGGTGCTCCAGCTCTGGGAGAATAACTTCACCGGCGAGATACCCCGCCGGCTCGGCACCAACGGCCGCCTCCAGCTCCTCGACCTCTCTTCCAACAAGCTCACCGGCTCCCTCCCGCCGGATCTCTGCTCCGGCGACAAGCTGGAAACCCTGATCGCCCTCGGGAACTTCCTCTTCGGATCCATCCCGGAATCCCTCGGCCGGTGTAAATCCCTCACCCGAATCCGATTGGGGGAGAACTACCTCACTGGATCGATCCCCAGTGGCCTCTTCAGCTTGCGCAAGCTCGCCCAGGTCGAGCTCCAGGACAACCTCCTCAACGGCAGCTTCCCGGCGAAGGCCAGCTCGCCGACGCTCGGCCAGATAAGCCTCTCTAACAACCGCCTCTCCGGCGCTCTCCCCTCGTCCATCGGCAACTTCCCCGGCCTCCAGAAGCTCCTCCTCAACCAGAACCAGTTCTCCGGCTGCATCCCACCGGAGATCGGGAGGCTGCAGCAGCTCTCCAAGATGGACTTCAGCGGCAACCGCTTCTCCTGCCCGATCCCTCCAGAGATCAGCAAGTGCAGGCTCGTAACTTTCATCGATCTCAGCCGGAACAATTTATCCGGCGAGATCCCGGTGGAGATTACCGAAATGAGGATCTTGAATTACCTCAACTTGTCAAGAAACCATCTTGAAGGGGAGATTCCGACATCCATTTCCACAATGCAGAGCCTGACGGCCGTCGACTTCTCCTACAACAACCTCTCCGGCCTCGTCCCCGGCACCGGCCAGTTCAGCTATTTCAATGAGACATCCTTCATCGGCAACCCCGACCTCTGCGGCCCCTATCTTGGGCCTTGCCGACCGGGAATTCCCGATGACTCGCATCCGTCTCATTCAAAAGGTCCCCTCTCTGCTTCCCTGAAGCTCTTGCTTGTCATTGGCCTTCTCTTCTGTTCCATTGCCTTCGCCATTGCCGCCATTATCAAAGCTCGGTCTTTGAAGAAGGCCAGCGAAGCTCGAGCATGGAAGTTCACAGCTTTCCAGCGGCTCGACTTCGCCTGCGACGATGTCTTGGATTGTCTCAAGGAAGAGAACATCATTGGGAAAGGAGGGGCTGGAATTGTATACAAGGGTGTTATGCCCAATGGTGAAGAGGTGGCGGTAAAGAGGCTTCCGGCGATGAGCCGGGGATCATCCCATGACCATGGGTTCTCTGCGGAGATCCAAACGCTTGGGAGGATCCGGCACCGGCACATTGTGAGACTGCTGGGCTTTTGTTCTAACCATGAGACGAATCTTTTGGTTTACGAGTATATGCCCAATGGGAGCCTTGGAGAGGTTCTCCATGGGAAGAAAGGAGGGCATTTGCAATGGGATACAAGGTATAAGATTGCTGTGGAAGCGGCCAAGGGCCTGTGCTATCTCCACCATGATTGCTCGCCTTTGATCCTCCACCGCGATGTGAAGTCCAACAACATCCTCTTGGATTCCAATTTTGAAGCCCATGTTGCCGATTTTGGGCTCGCCAAGTTCCTGCAGGACTCTGGTACTTCTGAATGCATGTCGGCAATCGCCGGTTCTTATGGATACATTGCTCCAGGTATTCATTTCATCCTTTATGTTTAGTTTTCTAGTTAAAACTGCACGGTTTTCGTTTGATTTGGGTGAGAGATTCACATTAGTGATTACTTTGTTAATGGAAGTTTTTAGCATGCTCCAACTCCTCTACCTTGGATCATTGAGTAGGTTTTAGTGAGGATAAGATGGCTTCTAGAAAACCAGCTTGAAAAAGTAGACTCTCCCCTTTTTGTTTCTGTTCTAGTTCTGTTAAATGTTATTACTAATTTGGCCTTTGAAGCTAGGAAAAGTTAACTAAGACTCGTTCTTAGTAGACCATTAACTAATTCATGAGGAATTTTAGGCATATTCTTCATTCTTTCTCCATATCAGTCATTCTGATTACTTTACAGCAAATAAAGCATGCGCTATACCAAACTATTTTAAAAGAGTTTATTGTTTGCTTCTGTTTTCTTCGGCTCCTGTAATGGTACACTAATCCGGCCTTTAGTTGGTTAGACTTAAATTGAGAAATTCAAATGCAAGATTTTACCTTGTTTTCTGGCTATGCGGTAGATCAATTAAGTAGACATTGGGCTATCTGAAAGCATCCCAAAAAAGAGTTTGTTGTCTCACTTCATTCCTGTTCTGCTGCTATTTACAGTAATTAGTAAAAATTTGAGATGCTTATCTCTGCTTGTTAATTGACATGAGGTGTAAGCTTTCTATTCTGTGCTGATTTTTAAATATCTTGCCATGTGTGGATACACAGAATATGCCTACACTCTAAAGGTGGATGAAAAGAGCGACGTTTACAGCTTTGGAGTGGTGCTCCTAGAACTGGTAAGCGGAAAGAAGCCTGTTGGGGAATTTGGGGATGGTGTGGACATTGTGCAGTGGATGAGAAAGATGACGGATTCTAACAAGCAGGCAGTGACTAATATCCTGGATCCGAGGCTTTCATCAGTTCCGCTTCATGACGTGATGCATGTGTTCTACGTGGCAATGCTGTGCGTGGAGGAACAGAGTGTGGAGCGCCCAACAATGAGGGAAGTCGTTCAGATCCTCTCCGAGCTTCCAAGACCAACACCAAAACCAGGAGAGGAGGACTCTTCAAACAATGAAGAATCTGGAGCACCAGCACCAGTGCCCTCAGCAGAAACACCTAGCAAGGAAACTAAAGAGCAGCAGCAGCAACCAGCTCGACAGTCGCCACCACCTGATCTCCTCAGCATTTGAAGTTTTAGGCTTAAAGTTGGCATGAGGTTCCTTTCTTGCTTTCTTTTGACTTATCCGTGTCCCTTGGTTAGGATTAAGTTGTCAGAATTCATGTACAGCTGAATTGGATGGGTTTTGCTTAGTTTACTTTTTCTCTTCGAGTACCGCTGCTGCTGCTGCTGCTGCTGTTCAATCTCTTGAGTCTGGTATTCTCCATTGTAAACATCAAAGCTGGTGGTTTCAGTCTTCTTTTTTTTCTTTTGGTTTTTCATCTCCGTGAACAGGTAAATGAAACGGCAGGAATTATGCGCCTGGACTGATATAAGTTAGTATTGAATTCTGTGTGGTTGGGTCAGTCAACTTAATTGACTGATGAGAACCAGTTGAAGTAGAGATGTAAAGATGAGAGAGAGGGGAGGTCTCAGTTCCCGAGTGTCGGTTCGGTTCAGTTTCTAGCGGCCTGACTACTGATCAGGCTGTCGAGAAGGCAAGGGTGAGTAAATGACATCAGAGTGCAAGTCCCTGCGCTGTCTACAAGTCAACCATTTCTATCTGACACCTTTAAAACTTTCAGTTAAATGTACAAGCTGATGTGCGGCCATAGGATTTGATAGGTCATGAGGAGAAACTTGTGGGAGCTGATGTGGCCAATGGTTGATTTTGATTATCTTATAAAGAAGGTTCTCAGCTGGTTAGTGTTTACCACCCGGTGTCAGAAAAACAAGGATATACGTCTACTGATTGAACTCATTTGTTGGGGTTTTCTTGTGTGGATGCTGTAGAGGTGTTACCCTAGATTTTCACATAAATAATTTAGACAATTAAGCATAACTTCATCACGTTAGAGTCATTTGCCTATATATATGGTGTTTATGATCAGAGTAAACTTGCAGTGGTTTTCTTTGAGGGCGACTAGGCTTCCATATCTGTCAAGCACGAAAACATAGGATAATACGTAGTGGAGACGATCACGTGTTCTGCGGTCTCTCCGAGTGTATCGGGATGTTAAAATTTAATAATAGAATAAATATAGAGTTTACAAGATGACTCTATTTTTTATCACTATTTTTCTCCAAGTGACCTTTGGGATAGGTTGGAACTCGGGCATCTGGGACCGCGTTGCCTACTCACCCCCCTTCATGGCACACCTGGGTGCCAGCAAACAATACGTACAATAAATACAACATCTCTCTCTCTCGCTCTCTCTCACGCACGCACACGCCCCCAGGTATTCACTTGTGATTTTTGCACGTACTCTGTTACTTATGCTTATCTTTATGTTCTTTTTTTTTTTTATTCTCTCCTTCAAGGGCTTCTAATATTTTGTTATTTACATTATTTTTAACTTTGCTTCTCAAAATGTTGATCATTGGATGATACGAACGGGGTCATATCTGTGACTTGTGAATTTGTCCTTCCTCAATTTTGACAAGCTTTCTATCATCCAAGATCTAAAACAAAAAATTTGCAGCTGGAGAACATTGAAGCAAGAGGCGATTCAGCATGAATCATACATGATTTGCATCAGACATATATAAGTTAGCAAGCAATAATACCTTGGTGGTGAAAAATTATATTTTGATCAGGAAAGGTTTTTCTTTGTATTTTCATTGATCAAGTAGGGATAAAATATGATGATAGTGAATTTCTGAGGATTTTAGAGAAATTTTGATCCATGATTATCCCTGTTTTAACCAAATTGTCAGGCGATTAGAGATTCCCATAATTTGGTCCGGTAATGTATTCTAGAGATAAGGCAATGCATGATTCTATCTCCTATTCCCATAATAATAGAGCTAAGCTTTATTGTTAGGTCCCTGTCTCCGTACACAGATGTCATTGCATGAAAAACAAGTAGAACCACATAAAGTATGCATGGGTTCGTTCAAAATATATCTAAATATGTGTAAACTACTGGGCCAGGAGGGGCTCTTTCTATCCATCCGATAAATTATCTTTTTTTTTCATGTCGGAACAAAAATTTATTATTTAATTATATGATAAAAAATTATACAAAAATAATTTTTTTATTTATAGAAAGAAATGAATTTTTTTTTTTTATGATGAGAATTTGTAGTGTAGTGTATGCAAGTGGAAACATTAAAATGCCGTGTCTTATCTCCTAAACATCAAACGGCAGCCAGATCGGGTGTTAAATTTCTGCTTTCTTCCCCCTTTCCCGGCCTCGCGGTAATTGGGTTATCTCCACCTTTATAATTGAAGGGAGCGAGGAGACTTATAACATAACCCGCGCACGATCCACTAAGTGACATGCTCTATTCCTGCATAGCCTTCTGTCCCATCTATAATTGAGTGGAGTTGGTGAGCAATAATGGTTTGGTAATAGAGCAGCCTCAAACAAACCAGTCAGCTTTCTACAATGCCAGGTAAAAGGCGAGCCAGAACAAGAGTCGTACATCAAACACTAGTTCTACCATTATAATTCTCAAGCCACGCGTGGCATTATATGATCAGGGAATGTTTATGTTTATAACATTTAAATCATTCGAGCTGCTTTTGTTCCAACATAAAGTAGGCCTAAAATTTAGAGTAAGCCTTACACCTACTAAATAATGTTTTGCAAAGAAAATTATACCGATTTTACAAAAAAAAAAAAATTATACCAATCCAAAAATGAGTTATCATAAATCATTCGTTGGTATAAAAATATGTTTATACCTATTGCTTCAATTTTTTATAAAAAAAAATTATCATTTAAAAATTATATCAAAGAATTGTCTTTATGTCTACTAAAATAGATTGCTCACACTAATCTAGAGTAAGTACACCCATAAAAATTCAAGGAAAAAATATCCTTCAACATCCTCAAGATCAATCTAAGATCGGTCCATAGAATTTCGCTTGAGTGTTCCGCAACGAAGAACACCATCTAGTCTACCATCCCATTAAGAAGACCATCCAATTTACCACCTTATTAGCTTCTCGATACATATGCCTGGTGCTGAAATCTGTAAGAGGTCCCCTTATTAGCAGACTCCCAAATATCTTACAACAGGGGAGGATGAATAGTCCTCGGAGATTGGCTCCGAATCCAACTAATCATTATAGCTGAATTCCCCTTAAGGAGGATGGACTGAGCTCCTAACTCGCATCTAGCATACTCGATGCCCTCCCAAGCCGCCCATAGCTCTACTCTTGAGACTAAAGTGTCGAATAAGCTGGCAACTCCCATCAACTATGATAAATCTTGAATCAGAATCTTTAATCATAAATATTGCTCCACCCTAATTGCTGTTGTCCAAGACGTTACCATCGAAGACAACCTTAAAGAAACTTGAGGGTGGAGACTTCCCAAAAATGTAAATCATTCTAGGTGTTATAGAAGCTGATAAGAAGCCCCATGTGTCCCAAACTATTAAAGTCTCTCCAATAATACTAAGTCTCTTTAATAGTACTATCCTCTTCGCTTGACGCCTTGCTCTTTCCAAAATCAACTTGGAAGACCATCTGCTATCCCCCAAAAAGTGTTTTTTATTATTCAAAAGTAGATCTAAATTGGCATAACTCATAATAAAACTAAGATGAAGTAGGCCGAATAATATTCACCTGGATCCATTTTTATATCCAGATATATTTGATATATATAAAAATTTGAACATCCAACTAAAATTCATATTCGGATTCATATTCATCAAAGAGAAATAGATATAGATAGCAACTTCCGTTCCATATTTGATTATCCGATTCTATTTGTAAGCTTAATTTTATATGCTCATTATAAATTTTTAATTAAAAAATATACAATCATATTTATATGCTATTAATTTAATTTACCATCCATTTAGTAATATACTTGATTCTATGGTTATAAAGTTAAATTAGTCGATTTATATCCATATTTTTTTATATCCAATTTTTATCCATATCTATTTAAAAAAAATATGAATATATATTTCTACATCCAATTAATATCTACATCCATATATTTATCCATCAAAGATAAAACTATTTTTATAAATATAATTATCATTATTATCTTTTATTTCGGAATCCAAGTTAATCTGAAAAGAAATAACTTAAAGAGCAAATACTTATCCAAGGGGAAAACTCCTCCCAGGGGGTTGCCTCTCGCTCTCCCCAGCATCTCGCACCAGTATCACCAATTCTCACCTGCAAAATGGCACGTGGACGAAAGCATGTGATTCCTACAGATATATTTATTCTAAATTCATTTTATTTATTTTTTTTTGAAAAAAAGCTGGTGTGGCTGACTTGATTCCCTATAGCATTATTCCTCCCCCAAAAAGCCTACCTTCAACCCTTCTCAAAGCACCGCTGCTTTCTGAAACGGAGCTCCGTGGCCTCAGAAGCTAGCAAAGTGTCTGATGTAGTAGGGTCAGCTAGGATATACCTTTTCCCACAACCTACTTGGATTTTTATCTCAGCTAGTCTTGGCAGTATCTTGGTAGTGTGACAGCCTACGTGAATGCATGCACATAAATTACAGTATACTTGCTAATCATGCGTCAACTCGGTCAAGCCCTCGAGAGGGAACGATTCCATTATCTGGCTCCTGAACTTGGAGTGGTGGACATAAGATGCTGATTCCACGACAGGTGGCCCCCAGCATCTTGTTTAAAAGCCCGGTCCCGCTGCCACCGAAAACCAGGGGCCAGACACACTAGTTAAAATCTTTCCAACAGAGCTCACCCAAATAAAAATAGAACCCACTTGGTCTCACAAATTATTGCCACATTTCTTTCTTGTAGCTCTTTGTTGTTGGTGCCTTCCCCCCCACCATCTGGAGAAATTAAATAGCACTGATAGATAGACGCTCCCACACGGCCACGCAAGGACCACCATGTGAAGTCGCAGTTTAGATCCCTTTCAATGCACTCCATTTGTGCTTCCTTCTATATACTGGAGTGGGAACCAAAGAGTTTCTTATATTGTGTTTTGAATAGCCCTATAAAGCTAGACCAAGTTTGTCTGATTAGGGAACGAGCCGAGCTTAAATTGAAGCTATTTGCATAAAAAAAGCCAAGTTTACATACTATAAATTTTATTTTATTTATTTTATTTTGAGTGCGATAGGAGGCTGAGAAAGCAGCCACCTCTTCATTAATCAGTAAAGATCGAGCTTAGGTACTATAACTTTGCAACAAATAATCATAATAATAATAATAAAAGATCAACTAGGCTTGATAAGAAGCTTGTCTGAGCTTATTTCACTTGGTAAATGAGCCGAACTTAAACAACTCTTGCCAAGCTTGACCCAAGCTGAAAAAACTAGTTTCGAGCATTGGACTAAACCCAATCTCTCCAACGTGGCTCTGCTCCTTTGCAACCTGATATTAGATAAACTTTTAGCATTGCCTAGCATTCTGATTCATGATTTTGAGAGAATTTAGGTGACAATATTTGATAACATACAACCCAGACTATACACATCCTTAATGGCTGGTATGTTTCTTTAGGTACGTGATGGTTTGTATATTTGTACTCTCTTTTCAACTCAAACTATGATGTTATGTGGCTTTTAGGTGATAATATTTTCTTTTATGCTATAGTATTATTTATATAACGAGCTTGGTTTCTGCATTGTTATTGTTTTTGTATATTTTTCATAATTTATCCAAAAGTGTTTTGGATCTGTATGTTTTATTCTATTTTATGACATTGTTTACATTTTACAAGTTACGTGCTGCTAAATAATACTTGTTTATTACAAATTGGAAATATGGGAAGAAATGGATGTCAAGTTTTGGTTCTTCTACAAGTTACATAGCATAATTTATTTTAACTTTTTTTGTTGCTTTTACCTCAAAGAAATCGATAAACTTGGAAGTTTGTTTTTCAATTTATATACATAGTAGCATGATATTTTTTTATCTTGTACTATGTTGTCTCTAGTATGTTATCATTGTTTGATGAATTTGAATGAAATAAGGGGATCGTGGTGCTATTACATTATGTATTATTTGTAGCGTGCTTTTATTATGGTACCAAAAGTTATGAGAAAAATACAGATGATTTTTTATTTTTTTATTTTTTTCTACATATTTATAATTTTAATTTAATTTTATATAAATAATTAATAGTTAATATATTTATTACATCATTTAACATCAAGAATCGACTCGGGTTGATCCCATGGTTCAATCGATGATCCGTGACCAGGTCCTATTGGGGAAATGACCCACCAACCAGATCAGCCATTCCCATGAGGAGTACTCGAAGTGACTTGGCGAAGCCACACTAGATGCGGGCTTGAGATCTTGATCTCGTGTCCATTTCAAATCGCCAGCTCCATCGATCGCCCAAATGAAACCTATGGATTGGCGGGAAGATTTTCCTCCACACGAGCGGTCAGAATGTAACCTAATGACATAGAGAATCAAGATTAATAAACTTTTAAATTCTGGTTAATAACCTTTGGGCTCAAACATCCATATAAAAATGGATAGAATGGGACCTTCAGATAAAGACAAGCTAAGTCAGCTAAGTAAGAAAAAGAAAAGGAAAGGAGAGGTCTACTCTACGTGGCTCTCTCTTTCTCTCTCATTTCTATTATTTTCAAACTCCAACTAAGCTAAGTATCAGAGAATTCTCTATCAAAATACCTTTATTAAGTATCAACTTTTCTTGTTGGTCCACATCAATACCTTCTAGAGCCTTGCGACAACAGATTCTTTTTTTGATTTGATGAACAGTTTGGATTTTAAAACATTGATTGATAATTTATTTTTCACTCATCATAAAGTTTCCTAAAATTAATGCTTGCTAAATGAATTCAGATGTGGTTTCCCTTTTCTTTGAAAATTATAGATAGTATGTTCTTTGATGGAGATGGTATGTTGTTTGGCCCACCATCCACAAGGAGTATTGGTGCAATATTTCATCTAGGGCTACTAATTAAACATAATCCGTTGGTCGGGCCTCCCATATATTGTTTTTATCATGTCCAACTTAATAAGTAAAGCGCTTTGTGTTACCTCTCACATCCCTTGATCTATTTTTTTTTACGAGTCATCGGGATAAAATAGGTAATAGAACAAGAAATTATTAGATAAACTTATTCTATTATAGATAAAATCTTTGATAGATTTTTATTAGCTCTTTTTTATCTCACAATTAATCATGATCAATCGAAATTAATAACTAATCAAGAATCAACTGATATGTGAATATTTTATTGACTTTGCTTATGGTAGAATGAGACGGATGGCTCCTTCATAAACCACCTACCCACCGATAAATGGTGCACAAAAATCCGGCTTGGCATTCATTTAGGTACGTCAAGTTGTCCTTCAATAAAACCACCTACCAAACCTTCAGGTGGATAACAAATTGATATCAATTTAGTGAGGAGACAATGTTCCCTGTATTTATATGCATAGCACCAACCCATTCAAGTGTGTCTAATTGATCAACCCTAAATGATTGAACAGATGGTGGGACATGCAATTGTTCCTGTTATGTCATGTTCCATCACACATCATATGTTAGTGAGCCCCACCTGACAGGACTGGGGACAAGTTAGATAGCTAGAAGAAGAAAGTTGAATGCCAAGAGTCTTGAAGAGGCCATACCAATCTGTGAACACAAAACCAGCAAAGATCCCATCCATGAAACCAATGTGGTACCAATATAATGGTGGGGAATACAATGAGATGTCACAACTATTTCATAAAAGAAAATAGTTTAGAAAGTTGGTCTTTATTAGGAATTTCAGAATTAGGTGTGGGAATGGACTGGCCTACGTTGGGACGGGTCAGCTTGATATCAATTTGCAAGTCTAGACCGTATCTAAACCAGCTTTGTTTATTGAGTTAATGTCTCCTTAATCTAAGCCTCATAACAAAGTGATCCTCAAATTTTGATCAAGCTCATGTACCGTCCTAGCCCATTCGATGTTCTCAAGGAGGTAAAATCAATAACAAGAATGTGGCAAACTATTCCCAAAAAATAAAATTTTAAATTTATTATATATATATATATATATATAGAAAGCATATCAAGTGAAAGTAGTGACTTAAGATGAGAGGATATAATAATAATCTTTGGATCCATATCAACGATTTAGATGAATGCCGCATGCGTAAAAAAACTAAAAAAAGGAAGGAATGGATAAACCCTATAAGTATTTGGACAGTTTGGATAATCGTATTCTCATATCAACCGTTGATGTGGATCTAAAGGTTATTATTATGTTCTCTCACCTCTCACATTAAGCCACTCTTCTCACTTGATATATATATATATATATATATATATATATATATATATATAATTTTAAGAATGAGTTTGGATGATTAAATTGAAAATCCGATGAGATTCATGGTTGAGCCAGTACAACAAATAAAATCATAAAATTATAGACTAGCCTAAGCTTATATTTATAACTATCTGGGAATAGCTTTGTAGTGAGTCGGCTCAAATTCTATAGAAAGAAAAAAATCCACTCCAAAATTTTTTATAGATATTTATAAAAATATGTTTAGTTCAATTTGTAATCTTGTAATTTTGCCGATTGTACTGGTCCAATTCATAAATTTTATAGAATTTTTGATTCAATCGTCTAAATAAACTCTAAATCGATTCAAAATTTTTAACAAGTTGGTTGAAAATTCTTACATGCCCCGACCAAGGCTGCAAATGGGTCGGGTTGATCCGTGATCCACCCTGACCCAACCCGACCCAATTAGACCCAACCCGAACCCATTTAAAAGACCCTTAGAGCCGGGTCGGATTCAAAAATTGGATCCATTCTTTTTTCTGGATCGGGTTTAGATTTTTTGAATTTGGACTCGACCCGATCTGTAGAGATTTTTGGATTAATTTGGATCTTAAGATACATGACCCGATCCGGACCCAAACATAGGACTCGAATCCAGTTAGAGTGACTCACCCAAATAGGGGTTTAGGCTTGGACCAAAATTTTTCAAGCCCTTCGGTCTTCTCATCCGATTCTCAAACTAAAAATCTCTAAAACTAAAAATTTTTCAAACCCTTCAGTTCTTTTATTCTGACTGTTATAACATCTGTAACAATCTGAGGAGAAAAGATTGAATGGATTCCTGATAATTTAAATGAAAGACATCTCGATTACTTCTTCTGGCTTTTTACTGGATTCAATTTTTTAAACCTTCTAGTTTATGTTTTCTGTGTCATGAGATATAAAAGCAAGAGAACTTCTTGAATTCTAATTCATTTTGTTGACTTTAAAAAATTTCAGAATATGCTCTAATGTGCATAGATGTTGTGTCATTCACAGTATATGCAATCTCATTTTTAATCATGTATAAGTATTCCTCTTGTATGTATGATGTTTTAGATTGGAACAATTATATCATTATATAAAATTTATTTATTTTTTTACTCTTCTTCTTTTATGTGGACTTTTGAAATCTTAACTCTTCTCAAAAATCATTTGTTTTCCTCTGCTATCCAATACAATTAATTATTAGAAATTACAATTAGAGAATTGAAGAAAAAAAAATTTCATTAATGATAGGTTTCAAATAAATTAAATCCGTAATCCGATCCCATCCGAACCGGATCCTCGTTTCATGAATTGAGGTCGGGTTATATATGAATCCGATCCGATCCGAAGAATCCAATGAGCCAATAAATTTGACCATGAATCCGACTCGATTCGATCTATTTTTTATCGAAATAGGTATAGGTTCAATATCAAGATCTGATCAAAAAATTATATTAAATCAAAATCACTTGGGATCTGATTCGATTCGATCTATTTACAGGCCTAGCCCCGATATATAAAATGAATATATCGAGACACAAAGCACAAACGGAGATAGTCAGGTAATTTTAGGTCAGAATGAAGATTGTATCACGGGACCATAACCATAAATGAGCGTCCCAGAGGGGAGGGACCATATGCATTGCATTACCTAAATTGCAGGGTACTCTACCCTCAGGAATCAATCACATGGTGGACCTCTGCATCATCCACCCTTCATTCTTGATCAGAGGGCCATAATTAAGAGCACGTGGTGCACCCCTGTTTCCCGCGAGTGAGGCTACAGTGGTATGTCCCAGCGATCCACCTACCCAAGTCGAGGCATTTCAATGAGAGAGAGGTGGGGCGATGTACACGTGGACGGCCATGGAGGAGCGAGATTCGGCAATCACATGGCTGGCAATTTAATCCCACCACTTTCCGCTCTTTGAAAAGCGTCAAGATCTTGGTCAACCCGACACATCATTTAAGATCGTATCTCCTCGACCGGCTTAGGCGTATTAATTACCAAAAGCTAAGGACCGGCCGTACTCAAAGGGACCCATTCCACGTGGCAGACATCTGGACCTCATTATTTCGGTACGGTTTTGTTTCGCGGTCTCTTTACTTTTAAACTTTTTTTGGAGAATTTTGTTCTACCGTTGGCCCATGACTCTGCACGTGAGATGCACACGAGTGGAGGTGGGGAGGCAAAGGGAGATGGCGCTTGTGCTGGAAATGATCACATCTTGCAAAAAGTTGGTGGCTTGATCAGATGGAGTGCCTGACACGTGAGTTTACAACAGAGGAAGGCCGGAAAAGGGACTCAGTGTGGGGTGGTTTGGATGGTGTGGCTGCGGCACGGGAAAAAGCCATCCACTTTCACTATTTAATCATGATTTCACAAGAGGATGAGTGCTACCACTAAGCTATTACCTAGTTTATAGCAAATTATTGAAGTAATAGATGTTAAAGTCGGGGAATAAAATCAACACTAATTACAATGTGATGTTTCAATGGCCATGATATCAAGAGAATTGATTGGTTTAAAAATTCTTCAAACTTAAGCATCAATTGAGCCAACCTAAGGTCTCAGCTCATCTTGATATGGTGATATTTCAATTCATCAAACAATATATGACGAAGTTTATGTTGATATCACATGTCCATGATATAGTCAATTATATTATTGTTAACTCTCTTTGGATGGAAATCATCTGATATGTCATATCACTTTTTAAGGGAAAATACCAAGTGGCACTTCACTTGCAGATGAGTTTGACGTTTTGAAGTTCACATCCATAAATATAGTGCATATTTGTCCAAAAAAGTGCTTCGCTGGTGTCAATATAATCATAATTTTTAGATGAAATTACTTTCATGATGTCAATCGTCAAGTTAGCCTTTCAACATATCTCAAATCACCTAAAATGGAGCTAAAATGAATAAGATATGGATGATGTCGTGGAAGTATCAATACCAAGGAAATCTAGATATTTACAACAATTCCAATTCATGCTCCATTAGTTTAATAATTTTTTACTTTTTTTTTAGCCAAACTTTTCATATTCCTTTCTGTAGAAACTTACGTTAGATGATTTGCGCATTTTATAGGACTTAGACAACTATTTTCTACTATTTATTTGATAGTTTTTTTTTAAACTTTTTTTAAATAAAGGATATCCTAAGAGAATTAGTTTCTGACTCTAGGAGATATTAGAAAAAGATTATTGACTTTAGGAGATATCTTCTACGAATAACCGACCTATGTACTCAATTTTCATCACAAAAATTGTTAGATCTTATTTTTAGATTCTTTTTAATCTCCTATGTGGTCTGAGGTTACTTAAGATTCCCTAATTGGATGATGCAGAGAGAAGACTTTGGTAAATGGCCAAGGTTCATTTATTTCCAAGATGCAAGGCTGAAAATCCAACAGAAAAAGAAGGTATGAGACTTTTTTTGGTTAGCTTCTAATTTGATGATTTTCTCTCATAGTTCTATTTTCAAGTTCTTTTCTTTATAATTTTTGTTTTTAGTTCCTTCTTTCTTCTATTCAAAATTTTGCTCCCGATTTGTACTTTTCATTGCGCCACTTTGATCTTATGCATGCTAAGATATCCCATAGGGATTCATTATCTATATCAGATTTGATATGAAAGCAAGTTCGCCCACACTTAAGATTTTAATTTTTGCTTAGATTCCTAATCTGTTCGGACCTTGTGATGCATGAATGCTTATTTTTGTTGGATTTGGTTTGTAATCAATTTTAAATTTCTTACTTGTAATATAGTACAAGAAAAGTTACAATATAATAATTTAATTTTTAATATTACCATCATGATATTAAAATTATTATAATATTATTTTTACTATAAATATCAAGTAATTATTGTAACATGTAATATTATTATACATTATACAATAAAAGAAAAGAGTAATATATAGTCGGCCATTTGTTAGCAAATAGTTCATCTCCAAGGCTACGTACCTTTTTCAACATTACATGACCAAATAGTCATGGATACGTTTGCGATTGTCAATGATAGGCGACCAAAACAAAAATCTCAATTGCACTTATGACTCGTACTATAGCAATTAGAATTGTAAGCAAGCAAATGACCACTTAGAGCTATAGCAATTAGAATTGCAAGCAAGCAAATGACCACTTAGAGCAATTTAGTGAAATTTACAACAAAGAAAGGCTGGCCAACAATAGTCAAAGGCATCAATATCCTGTGGTCATAGTCCAACATTGATAATATAATGGGCATGTAGGATTTGCATTTTATGCTTTTGCCTACATACGCCAACAGGCCAACCATTTCAATGATGCCAACCATGCCACAAAATCAGTATATCTTAAGCTGCAAAACCCTAAAGAGAGTGGAATTCGATGTCAGATCTCAAATGCAACCATGACATCTTCTGCGATTAATCCTTTTTTTTTTTTTGAATGAACTATTGCTAAAACTATATAGGAGAGAAATGCATGTAATGAAAAGAAAAAACAAGTTGCATAAAAAAGTAGAACCGCCAAATTATGCACTTTATCCAGATGTAAAGGTTGATGCTAAATTTTTCCAATGAACATTTTACTATTGAATGTGATCTTGGCCCAAATATCAAGTCAGTTTACCCTTTTCCTGTTCCGGACTCTGGGAGGGCTTTTAGCAACTCCAATAAAGCTAGGCTCTTTGCACTATCTAACAAGAGGGGAGGCAAACACACAGGGCCGAGAGCCCATCTAAAATCCAACACAACTGGGAAAAGACAACACACAGCGGACAACCTCCGCCCTCAACATGTCCCAACTTCAAGTGTAAAAAGTAACAACAAATGGAGAAGGGAACGTGCACAAGTATACCTGCAAAGAAAACTGTGACCACTGGAGGCCAGCCTGCCTATAGTAGAAACCATCTCAGCTTTTTTGGGACTCATGATTCCCTTAGAAAGAAATAGCTCCACCAATCATCCAAGATGCCATGGAGCCCATGTAGATATCAGCATATCATTTCTTTTGTTTTTTGCGCTCTCTCATGGTGTCAGAATATTACTGTTGGGGTGGAAACACTGGATGCTGTGTTTGATTTGATCAGTGAAGCTTTTCTTCTTCCATGTATGTTTTGGTGGTGCAGAGGACAGATATAAGACTCATTCCTCGGTCTCATACGAGGATACAGACAAAAATTCACACTCCACAGAGCTAAAGTGGTCTTTGTGCCAAAGCCCACCACTGTCTTTGGATGCGCAGAAAAACAGAGCATGGGCTCTTTTGCCTTCCTTTCCTCTTGGCCTTTTGGAAGACTTGTTACACCATGGGTACCATCAGATTGACTGCAACAAACTCCGTGCTTGGACTACCCAAGTCATGTTTGAAATAAGTGATGAACTAATATCAAAGCAATCGAAAGCAAAGAGGGGACATTGCTGGAGTCCTTTGGATCCATACAGGTGCCTATCCTCAAGGCCCACAGGTTCAAAAGATGGGGCTCTGGCAGTTGAAGTACTGTGGCCCAGTGAAGTGTCCTCTTTCTAGTCCCAATTACTAGAAGTCAATGCCACCATTGCCTTAATGATATCTGTTCTTCAATGGCTTAATCAAATGTCAGTGACCAAGTTCTTATCTTATGTGTCATACCTCATAATGTAGGCCCTTCGCTTGGTGTTACCTCTCTCTTTAACTAACGGTTTTCAAGATTAAATAGGCATTCGAACTAGTAAAGATATACCATGATGATAGCATCGCATGTAGCTTTCTTAGTCCATAACTCATCAACGATCGTAATTGACACAGTTTATAGTGATTACATACTTATTGAATCAATCATCTAGTTTTAAAAGTGAGTCCACATTAAGTCGGCTGACACTATCAGATGATTACTTTCTTGAAGCCCTAAGGTTAGTTAAAGTCATTTCATGGAGTCATCTTACCCTGACATTTGGAACAGGTATGGTAGTTCTATAGGTTAAAAGCATATCCCTCAAGATTCAATAGCTTTCTTTAAAAGAAAACAGCAGCCAGCTCCCCTCTAAATGTCGTATATCCTGGCCAAACGACTTGGATCGAACAACTAAATGACAGTCGTGATCCTATCAAGACCATTTCTAGTATCTCGTCCCCATCCATTTCGACGATGCCTTCAAGCATAAAGCCTCTTTTCTTTTACCTTTTAGCAGATTCCTGATAATTGGTACTACTAGATCTTGAGCTACTCTTCAGTTTTAAAATTTCAAACCGACCATAGACTTGAGCTTCAAATTTTCACTTTCAGATTTCAGTAGTTTTGCTCCACTGCAAACCACAGACGAGCATTTGATTGGCGCCGTCAATAATCAAAATCAAAATAGATTGAAACAGAAATCGACAATATCGACAATATGCTCCAATATGTTTAGCTCGTGACAAAAATCAGAATCAAAATAAAAATAATAATAAAATTTAAATATTAAAAAAATAAAAATTAAATTTTGAAGGATTAGAAGATCTATATTTTCTAGAATAGAAATGAAACTTTCCTCTCGACCAATCGGCTTAAAAAAAAAAAAAAAAAAGTTAAATTCCTGTGCATATTTTCTATCCAAAAGCTTGAGAATAGTCACAAAGGTGAGCTATTCTGCCAGTGATTCTGACCCTGTACCACAAGAAGACAGACTTCTTGTCTCTCTTCGGACTATGCATTCATTTCACATCAGACAGATCACATGGAAACAGTGCACATAGTAGCAAACGTATTTCTCTCTGCCAAATGTAATCTATTTTGAATTCCATGTGGTCTTATAAGTAATTATTTGCACTATAATTCCTCAGAGATGTAGCAGCAGCATTATGACACTAGAAGAAAAGTTATTTCTCCACTGCGGACATGCAGGTATATATAACTTACAGGATTTTTCTTGGTACAATTGACTGTTAGGATCTATTTCAAGCATTTTATCACTTCCTAATGAAAGAGACACCCTTTTGGATGCTCCCGGCCAACTCTTTCTTTGCCTTCTCCAAGCCAGCCCTGTAATAACATAGGAATTGGTCAGATCATATGGTTGTGAAGCATGACATGGTTCAAGTTTGTTAAAAGAGAATTGATTATGCGAGTCCCATAGCTGAGATTCTGCTAAGTAGATAGAATCATCTATAATTCCTATAGTGGGAACTCCTGCAACTTGGGTACATGGTGCACCTACATTTAACAGAGGCCGTAGGGTCAGATTCGGGTTTGGTCAAGCTGGGATCAGGCCAAATAACCTTCAACCCATACCCAATCAATTTATGATTGGGTCGAAAAGTATAAATCTATGACAATCCATTTATTTTATAAGGACCCCTACACCAAATCACTTGTTAATTTCATTGCTTAATAAAAATAAAAGAGGATCAAAAAATTGGAAGATTCAATGTGGGCATCCAAATAAAATGCGAAAACAATAAGAAATTAAAGAGGAGAAGAAAAATTCTAAATATCAAACTCATTGTTCTCTCCACCCCTTAAACCTGTTTAATTCTCTTAATCATTAACTAGCAGCCTTGTAATCATCAAAGTAAATCCCTGACTAGGTCCTAGTCCATCTCACAATTACCATTATTAAGTTCTACAATGAATTTTAAAGATTTGTTCAATCCATGGGGGCCATCATTTTACGAGGGTCATACCCATAACCAACCCATTTATGGCCGGGTTGGTCTTAGTTAGCCTATACTCAAACCAACTATAATAAGTCCTCACCCAAACCCATTTATTTCGGGTCAGTTCAGGCAGGTTGATGGGCCCAATTAAAGAATTGCCACCCCTAATATTTAATAGGTTTCAGCACAAACTTGACCTAACTTAAATATGTTGGTGGCAACAGGCTGCTATAACCAGAGGAGAGTCATAGCAGACTTCACTCATAGACTATTAAAGCTGCCACATACCAAACAGTAAGAATACCTACTGTTTTGGTTGTAAAGGATCCTGTATCGCAGTTGACGCCATATGGATGAAAAGGTAGTTGGGCTTTCAAATTTATGACCCCACATATTTTAGTATAAAAGAAGCACAAAAAATCACAAACTGTTGCAAGCATATTGATAAAGCAGTTGCAGTAAAGCAACCGACCTTTCGAACTCGTTTAATGGCCCAAGAGGGATGATCTCCTCAACTCCACTACGACCTAACCTCACTTTCGTTGCAAAGAAGGGTAACTCTGTTACCTATAAGAAGAAACATGATGCTCTCTGTCAGCAAGTCAAAAAGAAAACGAAAGAGAAAAAAAAGAGACAAAAAGAAACAAAGGAAAAAACAGTAAATTTGATAGGAAGAGCACCTGAGAAGCAACAAATGAGCATTCCACAATACCAGCATCACCTCGCATTCCACGCAAGCAAGCATCAGCAAATTTAGCAGCAGCATATGCCTGCATTGATTTGTTATTGTTTCATTCCATTGCACCAAGTACAAGGAGTTAACCATCAGTTTATTCAGAAAGGAATGGGAAACAAAATATGAAGTGAAGAACATCAACCATTGACAAGGTTGCAGAGCCTGCTCCAGCTTTTGCCTGCACCAGAAAACAAATAATTCAGTTTCGCAAGGTGTTAGATTCTACAATCTATAACACGTCGATTAAACAAGATTTTGATACAGAATGAACCAAATAAGTTCTGTCCAACCAACAGTTGCTAAATGCTTAGGTCAATAAAAGGTTAAATAGGCTTAGCTAATAATGGTTACAATTATCAGAATCAGAAATTGTGAAAACAGCCTCAGGGGCATAGCTGACCTATGCTCAAAGAACTTGCAAAAAAAACCCCAAACTTCAAAATAGCAAATTGATACACTCTGAAGAGAATCTCATTCCACAGGATGGGAGCACATTCCACACAAGCCAGGTCCAGATCAACTCTTAGGCTCATGGCTTGGTCTAAGCACAGGCCATCCTAAACCAACCCAAGCGCGACCAAAGGCTCCAACATGAAGGCCATATGCGAACCACATGTTAGCAAAGAAATATTGCATTATTGCCCTGAACTGTCTCACCCATGTGTCAAGCACTAACTGCTAGGAAAAAAGAACTGGAGAACTAGAACCAGAGAGTTCCATACTACATTTTGGGCTTCAGCTGAGATTTATGCAGTACGCAAAAGCTCAAACATTTAAATTTGGACACCGGCTGAGCCCAGCTAGGGGTGGATAAACAAAATCCAGGCTTTGAATAACCTAAATGGACCTTTTTAAGATTCCAGCAAAATCATTTTTACTGATATTCAGCTAGCACAATAAACTTGTATCTATCACTCTTTTTGTTTACAACAAGATCACATTTTAGTTGTCCAGTGTTTGCTCAGCGGTATGAGTCAACTATTCATCTGAGGCATGTTTGGCTACCTTTTATGAGACCCAAGCTTTTAACTTTAGTCATTGGCTCAGCAGCTATTTTGTGATGTATAATTTTTTTATCTGATCAAAGCGACCATTCACGGAAACCTTCTCTTCTTGCTTAAGATTTTCTTTCTTAACATGCAAATAAATTATTCTGATGTCATCTTTCATTATATCTTCTGGCCAATGTTTTGTAATGCACCATATCACTATACATTCCTCCATGCTTCACGATGCTACTTCAGTCATTCTTGCCTCACTAATATCACATACATAATGACTTAACCCTTTTATCAATTCTCACTGCATGAAATTTTAGGCACATGCATTGGCAAGCAATCTTTACCTCCTTGCTTCATGATGCTGCTTTGGTCATTCTTGCCTCACTCATATTGTATACATAATGACTTGAACCCTCGTATCAATTCCATAGAATGAAATTTTAGGCTTGTACATTAGCAAGCGATCTTTCTTACTACTAAATCCAATTCTGGACAGATTACTTTATGTATATTAAACTCTCATGCGGCAGTCTTCTTCAAGATTGCTTTATTTTCTTCTAAAATTACCCATTGAACTTAGCAACCTGCAGATGAGCAGCATCTTATGCATACAGTATCACATTCTTACTCAATGATATACTAGTTAGATTATCATGGTCTGCAAGCCACCATGTGCAGCAACCATTACGCCTTTGTCATCCAATTACCTTGGTGACATTATGAAACCTCAGTCTTGCAGAGATTAAAAAAGGACAATATCTGAAGTGGATCCTGTGTGAAATTGGACCAGCACATTGTAAAATCTGCAAGTATAAAATCTTGAGGGAAACAATAATTATAAATTCATAAAATTATCTATAAGGAGATTAACAAGTGGCCCTCGCTTAAAAAGGGCTAGCCCAACTGAGGTCTTCATCCTTGAGGACCGGTTACCTAATGATTAATTCAACTTTGAGGCATTAGTTCATCATTACATATGGACAACTATGTCTCGCATGGACAACAGACCAACTTCAGTTCTCATCATCCAACAAACCAAGATCAATATATGCAATGCAAATTATGGATTTTTGAAATTATTTTAGTTAAAATGGTGTTTCAGAATAAACTGTGTTTAAGTTTTCGGTTGCATAAATTTTCAAAATTGGTCACGTCATCCAATAGTAGAAGAATTGGTTTTCAAGTGGTCATGGTTTCCAATCTGCTTGATGAGGAAATTTGCTGAGAATTAATTTAATCTTAGAACTTGCTTAGTTTAACTTGGTTCTAGACTATTCTTATCGGGATTCCAGATTGCAGGATGTCGGAAGTTGAACTCCAGCCAAAGTCCACATTGGAACCGAACAAAGGTTCAGCTCAATCAAATTTGGGCATGTCCCAGCCAATCCCATCAGGCTCTCTCCTCTTTTAGTGAATTAAGAAAGGTGGTGCGAGATGGCTGGCCCATGGGTAACAAGTGGCAGCCATTTAGTCCAGAATTGAATGGGAGATGTTGGCCATCAGAGAAGGGAGTCGGAGACATTAGGATTAGAAGCTAGGCTTTAAGACTTCCCCTTCCCTTGTTTAATTTTTATGTCAAATTTCAAATTGAAAATATAATATATTTTTTATTCTATAAGTTTAATACACATTATATAAATTATATATGTAAGCCGAGTTATTCTAAGTCATGTTAGAAGGTGACAAGCCCAAGTGCACCTTGATTTTAAATTGGACCTGAAAATCTCATCCCAATCAACTATGCTGGAACTCTTTGTCCATGCCTGTCCAAACCTAAGATGGATGGGCCAGGTCGGGAGGGCCATGCCAATTTTGCTTAGGTCTACTCACTTGTCTTTGACTATGCCACTATACAAAGCCTTTCCAAATGTTTGGCATGAACCTTTTTAATTAGAACCATTTGACCAAGCCCAGATCCATCTTACTACGAAAATCCAAGTAGGGTAGGTCAATAAGCTCCCGGACAGACTACCCAGAATGCATAAGTTTACTCCACCTCGAGTTAGATAGGATAACCTTTTATCTTGTTGGCACCTAGAGTGGATAGCTGCTACACTGTATGGTTAGGTAACTCTATCTTGGTGATATGAAATCTCGATTCTAGGCCTCTTGGTAATTGGACCAATCTAATCTTGATGATTTTTTTTGTTTTGGAACCCAATTATGTCATAAATTTGCTTAGGAAATCAGACTGGTATCTCATTGCAGTAGCATGCAATGGTCCTAAAGTGTTGGTTGGTGGTTGCTCTCAAGGTTCCCCAGGAGCATGCACATGTGAACAGAACTTCTAGGATCCCCATGGTGGAATCATGTTAGTAACCCACGCAAAATAAGGGTGGATTCCTATTTTAATGAGATTATGGTTGCTTGTATGCTGTGATCCATATTTTGTGGTTCTTTTCAGCTTCATAGACTATCTGATTGACTAAAAATTTTATGCAGGTTAAAAGATATGACAAATTAACCTGGGAAGTTCCATCTATTACCAAAGTCAACACAAATAACCCCTAGAAAACAACCACAAGAGCTCACAACTTATCTCAATTTGAAGCAAACCGTTTGTTGGATACGATGACAAAAAATTCAACCTCAATCACTTCAAACCCCCCACAACTATGTAAAAAAATTGGACATTGTTATAAAAATCAGCTGCTATGGCCACTACAGTGGCTGCTATAGTGTTTTGGCCTGAAAATACTATGCTACGCGAGGTATCAAAGCGGTGGGGGTGCTATATGGTGCTTATGTATGAAGCTACTACTGTGTGGGGCAAAAACCACGATAGTGGCCACTATGCTATTATGGGTTCAAAGCAGGTGATATATTTCATAGCAAGCTGGATTAGTTTAATTGAATCAGCCTGGTAATTGGCCAGCCCAACAGGTTAAATGGAGCATGGTAAAAAAGAGCAGAAAGAGAAGTGAAATATGTTACATGATTTCAGACATCTTTCTTTTATGATTGATACTATGTAATCATAGACATCTTTATTTTATGGTTGATGTTATGTGATTGTGGGCATTTTTATCTTATGAGTGATGTTGTTGGGTTTCATGCATCATGATATTTGTTATTAGATTGTGGACCTTTACATTACATGGAAATGTATATAATATTATGTTGTTCTATTGATGATGTTCTATAGTTTTCTTCTTGATACTTTTTTTCATGAAGTTGATGTAAAACACTGATTTTTGGTACTTACTATGGAAGAACATATATTTCAACACATGCTTTGGGCTATGGTGCCTACTATAGGAGCATACACTATGAAACCCCTTGCTGCTACATGCCCACCATCCACTTTTAATACATTGAAATCAGACAATATGCTTTAACATCTGTAAGACCACCTCCCTTTCATTGCCTTCTTCCTTCCTATCCTTCTTTTTTCCTGGGTTATAAGATAATTTATCAACTTAAAGTTGGAAAATGCAGGTTCTCTCTCACAAAAATCCTAGACATTGATACATTTCCAGCCCAAGAGGATACACCACATTAGCATGTGCGTAAGACCTCAACTAAACTTGCCATCTCATTAAGTCTCTATCAAAGGAAATTAACTAAAATCATATCCTTACAGTAATATTCACCTTCTCCAGTATGAAGAGATGAAGTATGGGATGAGCACCTAGGTATCTTAAAAGTAGACTTCAAAACTACTAAGAAACAAGGTTTGTAGGATTCTTACTATCAATGGATGACGTGCTGTGCTACCATTAATGGACAGCTGGTGCACAAAATATTGCCATCTGCTTTCTATCCTCATTCTTTACTTGTTCCCACTTTTGATAAAGAAAAAATGGATTCTCAGTTTGCATCTCTTTCCATGCAAAAACACTTGCCAATTTTTCCATATCCTTATTCTCCTTAATCTTCACCTTGCTGTTTTTAAGCTTGCTTCTGATGCATTAGGTACCAAACTAATCTGGATGCACAAATAGTGGCTTCCAAGATATGCACAAGAATAACAGTTCACCTTTACAACTTCTCTTTTAGCTATACAGACCTTATATATCGAGGTAGTGTTTGGTGACCCAAATGGGATCACCATGGTGATCTAAAATCACCGATGATCTGAATTCTATGGTGAGTTGATCTCCAATAATTTAATATCACTGTGTTTGGTAGGCGATGATTCAATGATCAAAGATCCCCACATATCTATAAGTAACTTGTTTGATATTTCATAGGAATCAAAGACCACTGCCAAAATTACTCATGATATATTCCATAAAAATATATTTATTACATATAAAATATATTATAATAAAATATTAATATATTAATAATTAATATATTCTATAAAATATATTTATTAGTCCTATAAATTATTAAACCTATAAAAATATTTTAACTGTTATTATAGAATCAATATTTTTATTTATACTTATAATATATTATTTATTAATATAATTATTTATTTTGATTAAGAATAAGGCAAATAGAATTAATATATTAAATACTTTTATTATATAAATATGAAGTACAGTAACATATTTGTACTCTAATTTAAAATTATTATTGAATCGCAATATGACAATAATATGATTAACAATATATTATAATATAATATATATTATAAATATGATATAAATTATCAATAAAATATAATATAATATCAGATGTATAATATCGATATAATATATTAACAATATATTGATATATCATTTTTTTTTTTTGCTGGACTGAAGGATATTATTGCCTTTAAATTTTAGCCCAAGATCACTGTCCAAAGGGTAATCTTGAATTTCCGATCTTAAGGTTGGATATCCCACCATCGATTGGATGGTGATTTGAGGACCGAGGGTAATTTGAGATCACTATCATGTAGGATCACCATGATGCAACTAAATGCAGTCATCTCATCATCTCCACCCATATTATCCTTGATCTTGGGTGAATCACCCCATACCAAACGCCCCCGTATAGCATCATTCAAAAGCAGAATTCAGCAATAACAACAATAAATTCCCTCATGGATGGTTTGAAGATATGTTCCATATATTATCAATATTTTTCCATCATCCCAATGGATGGTTTGAAGAAATGTTCCATATATTTATCAGCACTTCCATCATTTCATGGAAGATACAGGCTTTTAATTGATCATGTTTGCTCCAACCAAAAATAGATAGTATTTGCTGATAGTCCATGAGAAGGAATCCTCTTTGGCAAAAACTTCATCTTCTCCACATAGACAAACCACCATTTGATATGAAATTATGATTTGTTCACATGACTTATTAATTTAGTGAAAATGAATTACACCTTTCGATTGATGCTTGGCAAACAAATTGTTTCTAAAAAGCCATTTCAATAGAATCTAGGGGAACAAAATCGCATGCAACACAGAAGCCTCTCCATCACCTTTTTCTCCATAAAAATCAAAATCCCAAGCACTTCAAGGATGAAAGGTACCCATTCAAGGGTTTCTTTGATAAACACCCAATGAAAGGGTTTCTAGCATCATCAAAATTAACAAGGAACAAAATAAAGTTTTGCAGACTACCACCTCTATCAATTATGTCCAAAATTTAATTTTCACCACTTTGTTGATGCTCTTCATACTAAAGATCATTGATATTCTCCTAGAACACAAAACATATCAGCTTCCATTCAGGATCAGTACCACGTGTTAACCTTTTGTGGCCTAGAAAATCAACAGAATGTTGTGCATGGTTCGTTAAATCAGCTAACTGCTGTGCATCAATATGGCTGTTTGAGGAAAACAGTTAACTTTTTGGTGACTAGAAGCCCTAGATCTTCTGATAGAAGGGAAGGTCTCCACTTTTGCCACTACCAAATTACTTTCTTGTCATATATTCTTCACCTTCGACTGGTCAATATCTGAAAATATTTTCCAGAGACTGATGTTGTCTAATGTTCTCAACTCAATCTGTTTTTTATGCAACCTTATTGGAAACAACCTGGAAAAGATGCTCCAGCAATAGATCCTGCTGCACTCAAAGCACAACATGTTTGACCAAAAATTAGGCCACCGTGGTTTCTTAGAGCTGAAATTAGCAGAATTTGAAGAGAAGTTCCCTCATGTCTGATTGTTTTGGATCTGCAGTAGACCTAGTCGATGATCAATAGAAGAAAACAAAGCAGCATTTTGAAAGAATTAGAAAGATCTCTATGCCTGAAATAAAGTTCCAAATGTATAAAAGCAAATCCCACCTTTCAAAACCTTCTATTTCCAAAAGGTTCTTCTATACTTTCCTAAAAGAGACAAATGCTCCTACACTTCTTGTTGGAGGTAAGGCAGCTAAAGTAGCCTATACACCAGCCAGTTTTCCTTTATAATATAGCTCCCAATCTCCTCTTTCCCACTAAGGGCCACACATCTCTTTTCTCCTTGATTTTCTAAGAGCATAACTCTCCACACTCTAAGTGATTGGGCAAGGAACATCGCCGCAGTACCAGGCCCATACCGGTGGCACCCTATTACTATATCAATACATGTAGTACAGATGCCGACTTGGCACATCGAGTGTCGGTACGCCTCTTGTACCACATAATGGATCGGTACCGTTATGGTAAACCATGTACCGCTCGATTCAGTATCATATGACATACCTTGAGCTCTCATTTAAGAGGGCAGCACCTTCCCAAAGCAGGCACTCTCACTAGTTAAAAAGGATAAGGCATTGTTCCATCATTGGTTAAAACATCCATGATACACTAATGAACTCCTAATCTCAGCCCTCTTCCACATAAGGTCCTATATGCAAATGATCCCTTCATAAGAAAACTAAGAATCTCCCCCAAAACACCATATCTCCAATTTATCTCATCTCTTTGTAGTGGCCAAGACCTATCAGTTACAAACTTCAAATAAAATCACATTATCATTCTATAGGCCCACTTGATTGTCTGCAATACTATTTAAGCTCAAAGGCAAAGTCGGACCACATGATTAAGTACTTCCATCACTTCTATCACATGCCATTTCCATTATTACCAACATGCACCACATACTCTTCTAAATATCATGTCAGCTCATCAGCACATCTCCCTCACTGGATGTACACAAGATCTGCTCACCCTGATCAAGCACCATGCATCCTGAAGCATTAACATTGCTTACCATAGCCGTTCAACCATTGTAATGCTAACACGCAAGTAGGACGAACCAGCAGACTGGAAAGGGATTACAACATGGTACATGCATGCATAGATCAACTATGTAAGATCATATTTGAAGAGTTTGTGGATAGTTTCGAGCATATCATTTAGCTTGATTCTACTGAGTACTGACTCCAAATGGTCTAAATTGAATATATATAGCATTGTGCATGAAACACAACATCAACTCCTGTAGTACCCTCCAATCTTACCATGAACGTATAAAGGTGAAATATAGTTGAGACTTTAGAGGCTACAGGTCATGCAAAAAGCCTTGAACAACCAAAAAGTGCAACCGCCTTCTGGTAAAGGGGAAGTGTTGTGAGATGAGAGGCGATGAAACTCAAGTTTATTGGATGCATATAATTTAAAATTCAAGGTACTAGCATTTCACAAGAATTATTTTCTACTCCTAAAGTCAATGTAGCAAGCCATGTTCAAACACTGACTAATACAAACACACAGAAACTAGAAATAATTTTGATTTAAAAACATTTGACAAATCCAGCATATCATTCAAACAGTTATTTATTGTAAAGTGTCCGCTTTTTTTTTTCATTTCACTAGTCTATAGCCAGTTAGCAGTACACAACAACCATAAAGGAGCCCTAAATTTATAAAGCTAAAAAAATTCAACCAGTAACAAGTCTTAAATTCACATGTCAAAAGGTCAATAAGTTTGAATTCATGAATTTCATGCTAGCAGCACATCATAAAATTAGTGACAAATCAAAATCCACATTCTGCAAATCCTAAAAAATTATATTGGGTGGCAAAAAGTTTTGAAGAAGAAGAAATTGTGCAAAAGAAAAAGAATATATAAAAGTTTGACCAGGTTTTTTATGGATAATTGTTGTGGCATTTTTACCTCAACTACTTCTGTTCCCCCATTCTGAATGCGATCAGTCAGATAGCTAATTTCTTCTGTGGTGAATGAACATGAAGGATTAACCTGTATAAAAATAATATAATTTCCATTAAGTCATTCAAATAGTGAATACTCAAAAAGGCATCTGCTTGGGAAGAGAAACAATCATATCCAGAAGGGAGTTTTTCTCACCTGGGACAGGAGAGGTAATATTGTAACTCCTGCATGGCCACCAACCACAGGAACATTAACCTCCCTGGGGTCGATTCCCAGTACTTCTGCCTGTTAACAATGCACATAGATAGGCTACGAATGTAAGCAAAAACAAAAAATTCAGATCAAATGCAAAAATCACATTGAACTCATGAAAATCAATACTCTAGAAATGCGAATGCTTATAAAGACCTCATAAGATGGATCTTGTGATACTATATAAATTTCCAAAGCAACAATGAGAAAAGGCCTAGTAGCATATATTATTTGGCAAGCAAGTTCTGGTCAGAAGCCTACCACAAATGTATTGGCTCTCACTACATCAAGAGTTGTCACACCCAAAAGACGCTTGGGATCATAGGTTCCAGCTTGCTTAAAAACCTCTGCTGCAATAGGAACAGTAGAATTTACCGGATTGCTGATCAAATTCACAATTGCATTAGGGCAGCATTTAGAAATTCCTTCACAAAGTGTCCGAACAATTCCTGCATTGATGTTAAACAAATCATCCCTCGTCATTCCTGGTTTTCTGGGGACACCAGCCGGAATGATGACAAGGTCCATTCCTGTAAGTGCGCTTTCCAGTTGGGGTTGACCCAAAAAGCCACGTACCTGGAGAATATCATGGAGAAATATATTATTATATCAAAGAATTTCAACAAGAACACTTAGAAAATGATATCTATGCCACCACAAATACTTCAAGATTCAATAACCAATATCTTAGAACGCAAACAATATCTCATTTAAAATGAAGCAATTTTTAAAATAAATAATCAAGTATTTTTAGATGACTGCACATACAAATGCATATAGAGTACCATCACCCCAAGACCACCGGCCTCATAATCACTTATTGGATGTGAAATGTAGATATCTCTACCCTAATATCAATATTGTATAATTTTAAGCAAGTTTAGCCCAGGCAGAGGGTTATCGAGAGTTGGGAGGAGTCAACTTGAAGTAAAGATTCCTGGTTTGAGACTAGAAACAAAGAAACAATAATTTTAAGTTTCATACCCGTATATGCTTGAAACTTTAATAGCATCATATGTAGAACTTGCTGATGGACAGAGTGTGTAAAGAAAATTACCACAGCGCCGGTGTCCATATGACTGATGTCTGCAGTGACACCAGGTGTGTTGACAACATCATAGAGATGCAGGACCGACACCAGAGGATTCATCTTCATCAGCAATGCAAGAGGCTGACCTATCCCACCGGAAGCACCCAATAAAGCCACCTTAAATCCAGATGCCCCTCCCTTAGAACGGCAATCCTCACGCCCCAGCAAGGAGATGTCTTCCATCTTCAAACATAGACCATACATTATTCAATAAAACCAAAAATCTAATATCACTGTATAAATGCAACATCATTAACTTCCAAACCTGTTCTATATTTCTATCACATGGATATTGGAAATCTAAGAGAAACTGTAGAACAAATATGACAACAGAATTCAGAATTTTTTTGAACAGAACAGAAGAAGCTAAAAGGGGAGCAGAAGATACTAATCTTACAATATCTAAAGACTCAAATATTCAGGAAATCGTTAAAGAAATCAGGAATTAACGAGGAAAAGGTGGATCTTTCCTCAAACCTAGCCGTCAAAATACTGCTCGACTATTTAATCCTCGAATAAAGGCAGGAAATTTCACTTCCCTTATTTAATAACCGGAAGAAAACCAATTTCCTCCAGTTTTCCGTTCGTAAACTCCACCAAGATTCCATCTTTTTATCATAGACCGCAATAAAGACGGAAATCCAATAATTTGCAGATAACCTAACAAACCCAACAGCATGAAAACGAAGAATTTACAATAAACTCCGATAAAAATCTCCATTATCCTCATCTAGATTTCGTCTTTTCATAACGGGCCACAACCCACCCACGTGGAATCCCATAAACTCCAACATTCCAGAACACCGAAAACAGCAGGAAATTAGACAAAGTTCCGCCAAATCTGGAGACGAAAGATCGAGATAGAAGAAAGCAGGAAAGAGAGGAAACCCGGGAACCAGAAGGCTGGAGGTGAGAAGAGATCCTCGCAATGCGTCGGAAAGCCTCGGCGCTGCGCTCCATTCTTTGAGGCCCAATCTCGAACGAACCAAGATAGAGGGAGAGGAAGCGAGGCAAGAAGGCGATGGTGACGCGAGACTGATGATATAAGGAGAGAGAGTTTGGTTGGAGCGATTGGGAAGCGTGCGGGAGAATGGATTTGGGAACACAACGCCGCTCGATCCTTATCCTTCTGCTGTGGTTGTCGGGCCTTGAGGGCTTCGAGGCTGCACCAGCCCTGACCGTGCTCGATGGTATACTTTTGCTGATAGAAGCTTCAGACGCTTGAGAGCTTTCGTGGAAGTCGCTAAAATCCAACGGCTGTGCTTTTCTTTATTTTTAAATATACATTGATTGACTTGTGCAACAAAGGAAGCCAGAGTCCTTCGGCAATTATTAATATTTTACACTCTATCACGCAATCAGATATTATTATATGATGTAATTGCATAAACGTGATAAGAGATTAGATGAGTCTCTTATTTGGGTCTGGGAGAGCAATGTGGTGTAAAATGCTATCATTCTTCTGCTTCCCTTTGAAGGAAATTATGCTTCGACCTCTCACAGCTCTTCAGTGTTGCTGCAGAAATCCGTTCATGTACGTATTAGAAAAATACCAATGCAAAGATGAATTTTTTTCATCCGAGTTTCTGATTTCACAAGTTCATTATTATCCATTGCCCCCCTTCTTGCATATGCAAGTTGGAACAAGCAAAAGGTATGGGAAAGCCTACACTTATATCCTCTTAAATTAATAGTGTTCATGTAGTCATTTATGTTATGTAAAAAGTTGAAATTACCCCCTTTTGCCTTCCATACACATCCAGCATCCCCACCAATCTCTCCCTTCCTCTATCCCCTCCTCCTCCTTTTTCTCTCTCTTCTCCTCCTCCCATGCTCATCAATCTCATCACCAATGATCTCTCCAATAATGATGCCATCATCGGCAATGGACAATACACATCCAACACCCCTACCACTCCCTCTCTCTGTTCCCTCTTTTCTCTCATCCTTCATCAACCCCATCAATAACGACCTCTTTGAGAATGGCATGATCATTTGTATATTGGCTTGCAACCTCTCTATCTAAGAGATGCTTCAATGATGCTGCAAGAGAAAAAATTTTGAAATATTGTGTTGCCCATATATGTTACAATTTTTTATTCAATTGAAGAAATATTACATGCTGCCTTTTATGATCTCATCCTATGGGGGAAAAAAGATATATTGTTTAAGATATTACATTGTCCCCTGTTTTGCCCTTTATTCTATTTATAATATATTCGACATCAACAAACGGCCTATGTAGAAAATTGAAAGCCAACTCTATTTTGATTTCTGAACATGCATTTGTTATGACTTGTACATGGTCATCCATCTACTTTGAAGAACAATCCTATGTAAAAAAATCATCTCAGAGAAATAGTTGTGTATAAGAACACTATGATTTGAATGTTTACATCATCATAATCCTCGAAATAAACCCTCTACCCTCAACTTGTAATATAGACTGCCTTATCACTTGATTTCCTAGTTCTTTTATTGTTTGCATGCCTACTAACATAAAAATCTCTTAAAAAGAGACCATTCCCATTTCATTGGATGTTTTGAAAAAGAAACTAAGATAGCCCATATGAAAAGTCTAAACATAATTCATAAACAACAGCTACAAACCATTTTAGGTAATACAGCTAGCCACCAAATTAGTCATGAAGAATAATAACATTGATTAAATTTCTTTTCTAAAAGCTTAGATGGAGTATGCTTTTATAAGTGACTCACTCGATGGCGACTCGGAGGTGGTCGGCGAGGGCGGAGACAATGAGGTGAAGGCTACGCTTGATCTAGTTGATTTGGGCAACGAGATCCTAGAAAGGTTTGTCCAAGCAAGTAGAAGGGGGAGGGGGTAGGGGGCACTTGATGGTAGTAGTGGAGGAGAGATGGAGGGAGGATGGCAAGGTGGAAGTCATCAAGCCAGAGAGAGGGAGTCTCGAGGGGGTCATGCTAGTTGGGAGAGAGGAGCTGGAAACATCATGGTAGGTAGCAAGGTCAAGAGCTTAGAAGTGGATGTGAAGGATATAGATTTTTTTAAGATTACTTTGGTTACTTAAGATTATTTTCATTATTTTCAATTTTATTTTTTTAATGTGGCATTTGGGTCTAATGTTTTGACTAACATTCTGTTAAATTGTGAGTTGAAGTTTTAGATAAAAAAAAATGATGAAAGTAAGCGTGGATTTCTCAAATTATTGAGTGTAAATATAATTTAATCCTAATCTCATGGGGATTTCTGTCATTTACTTTAAAACAAAAGAGTGAGGAGATAAAGGAGGTACTTTGTTAACAATAACTCTCATTCTCGAATGGGTTAGCTTTTAGTGAAAGAAGAGGCCAAGCATCCTTTATATATATATATATATATATATATATATATAGAAAGAAGAAAAGATTCTCAAGGTCATTCTTACATTTTTCACTTTGCAAATACCCTAATGGCACATATATGACAAATTTTATATGTTGCAAAATAAGATCTATTGAGATCAGGCTTACAATAGATGTTAAGATTATTTGTTTTAGATTGCGTAACACAGAATTGTATGTGTAACTCAACCAATTCGGCGCTTTTTTACTTGTTCAAGACCAACAAGTGCAGTGCAACTAACTCACCCAAACCTGATCGATGGAAAAGTGTGCCGTCAAAAGAGTTGTGTGCATATGTTAAATCTAGACCTGGCCAGGCTTGACCCTAATCCTTAGATGTCAAGGTCTTTTCGGGCCTATGCCGGAGCAGGCACATTGACAGGCCTAAAAATTACCAATTGAATGAACCAATATAAAATCATCTGAAATAAATGTGTTTTCTTCTGATTTTCCTACTATAGTTTTGCATGTTCTTGTAAACGGGCAAAGATATGACCCACTTTAGCCTGATGCATCACTAAGGTTTCAATAATATACTAAGCATACCCTAATTTGTCAAGCCAATAATAAGTCAAACCTAATTGCCTTAAGTTTTGGCATTATAAAACTATGTTCTAAGGATGAAATTGGATCTTTCTGTCACGCCCCGAACCCAACATCTGGGTCGGATACGTGATAGCCACACACTCCTTAGAGCAAGCCCTAAAGAATATGCAAGACCAAAAATATTTCATTACAACCTCAACATCCATAATATCTAATTTCAATAATAATTAGTAAAATTTATATAATTATCAATAAATTTTTTTCAATCATCTGATCAGGTACTATGATACTCTATCTATCCATCTGCTCATCTATAAATCCAAGCCATAGCCAATCATAAACATCCTGTAACTCTTAGAAGAAAAAAAAATAAAGGGGTGTGAGCTTCACAGTCCAGTAAGAATTTTTATATCATACTAATATTTAATATAATATAAAAATAAAAATAAATAATAAAATATAAAATCTCATGTTCAATATCCAGAATACTGCAAATATCCATAAATTATCTGTCTTGTCAAAAGAGATGCATCATCATATGTTAATGGATGAAATACTTTTGTTCAATAATTGTTTCACGTCTTATCTTTCATTTTTCTTTTTATAATCACATGATTTTTAACATTTTCTTTCTGGCTCTGGACTAACCAAGTCTATACCTCAGTCATAATCTGAATCAATTACCACTTAAAAGCCTTTCAAGGCTATCCCAGGATGAGCTCCTGGTCGGCTGTCCTATGTACGAAAGTCCGTGAGAGGTTATCCTAGGCATAAGCTCCTGGCGGACTGTCCTAGACATAAGCTCCTAGCTGACTGATCACTTACAAGCCAGTGGGGGCTGTCCCAGGTATAAGCTCCTAGCGGACTATCCCAGGCATAAACTCCTGACAGACTGTTCCACATGACAAGACTAGTCCATATCATATCTTTCTTTTTCATTTAATCATTATGTGTTGATTTCATCAAATCAATTCCGACTTACATTATGATCAATTTAGATATGTATAATCATGCCATTAATCTTTGATACATATATATTGACATAACATACTCATGCTCAAAATTAAATAACAGTATCTCAGATATAATAAATTCATCGATCTCAAATCCGACGATACAAAACCAATGATGCAAGACCAACAGTAAAATAGCATATATATATGATGATCATGTACAGAGATTCTTACCTTTATCGGTGATTGATCCAAGCATAGAAATCAATGTTCTTCTTTGATTTATGAATTTTGAAAATAAGATATTCCACTCGATATCTTATGTAAACAATCGTATCTCTTCATGATCCTGATCAAATATAAAAATCATATATGGAGAAATTATCGATAATCGATCCTAATAACATAAATCCAGGATTTCTCCTAGGATTACCCAAAATCGGGATTTGTCTAAGTATATGGACCCTCTATTGGTCCATAAAATTTTTAGAAAAAAAAATCCATGAAGAGAGAGAAAATTTTAGAGAGAAAAAATGGAGAGAGAATCTTCGTACCCTCTAAATGAGGCAATCATGATCGAGATCATTAGAGGTCCTATCATGATGACTTAATATGAATTAATCATGATTGATGTTATCAATTTTGAATAAGGATCAGATTGAAATCCAATTTACTGTACGAATTTTGAAGCAATCTCAGGTCATCTTATTTTCATCTCAAGTTTATCCTAGGGTCCGTGATGCAATCAGAGAGGGAGAGAAAGATCTTAGAGAAATAAAATCTATAAAGAGAGAGAAAAAGTCTAGAAAGAGAAATTGAAGAGAGAATCTAGAGAGGAGAGAGGAAAACTCACTCTCATTTTCTTTGCTTTTCTTTTCTTTTCCTTTTTCTTCTTTTTCTTTTCTTTTCTTTTCTTTTCTTTTTCTTCTTCTTCTCTTTTTCCCGTTTTCTTCTTTCTTTTCTTCTTTTCCTCATCCAAAACAAGGGACCCAATCCCCTCTTCTCCTATCGCCCTAATGCGGCCAAAGAAGGCCGACTCTAGCCACCCATGGCAACACATGATGGCGGCGCATCCACAGCCCCGACGACAACCCCAATGGTGGTTGTGGCCGGTGGCATATAGAGAAAAGAAAAAGAAAAATAGGGATGGTCCTATTCTTCTCCAAACCGACAGCTTGCCAGCTCATCGGTGAAAGAAAGGTACTCAAAAAGAGATAAAAGGGTAGAGAAGGGATTGATCTTGCTCCGATGGCCGAGAAGGACTCCGACGAACCCCCTTTTCCCGTCTAAGAACCCGTAGATCCTCTTGGAAAATCCCTCCAATCTCCTAAAAATCTCTCCAAAATCCCATTGTAGAGACCTAAAGGAGGGGAAGAGGGTTTTATAGGGAAGTTTTTCTAGTCTTTACCAGACTCCATCAGCCCGATTTCGTCAGAATCGAAGAGGAAGAAGACTTTGGCTAGGAGTCTTCCTCCTCCCATCGTGAGTTCTTTTGGGCTCACCAAAAATTGTTAGGCCCAAGAGCCCTATGGGCTGGACCGTGATATTCTCCCCTCCTTAAAATAATTTTATCCTCGAAATTAACTTTGTTGGATCAAGAACATCGATTATGTCATCTTCGAACTTTTGATAGTCTATCTTACATAGTACTTGTTTCACAAGATTTTGATATAATAAAATTATGTGAGGTCTCAAACTCATTCTCTTCATATTGATTTTTTTTTTGAAGAATAGTAACATTTTGATCTTGTATTAAAATACTCTAGTTATTTATCTAATGCATTCCGCTCAAAGTTTATAATTATCTCAGACTACCTATGATGTAAAAATAAAGAAAGATCGAACATTGGACACTCTTCACAATCATTGATTTCTTTCTTCTCTTGACCTTCCAATTAATTTAATAGATAGACTTTCATCTTAAGAAATCTCAATCTTCTATGTTAGTTTGAGTAATAATATTAAATTTAAAAAATATGAGATCTATGTCAAGATATTCTAGATTTGAACTAATAACAGAATTATCAAGCTGTTAATAATAAACTTGAGATATCTAAGATTTCTTGGCATTATCTACAATGAAGCAACCTACTAACAAAAATTATCTAACTATGATAAGATTAGATCAAAATCTATAGCATCCTTTCATTATCAATAAAATCATTCCTTATTTGCAACTAATGTATTCTATCATAATATCTTTTGAATTAAAAAAATTAATATTTTTAATCAATTTAATCCACCACACTTTTACTGCACACTTTGTTCTTAATTTATCAAATTATATAGGTTTATCAAAAGATAAGAATATCTTTGTATGTTAGATCAATCAAAGATAGATCCAACTTTTAAATTTCATATAAAATTTAGAGTAAAATTTTAAGTTTCTTTATCTTTACTACTCCTTGGGCATAGCACATCAAAATTAAATCTTGATCCACTTTCATATTTGAATTTATTGCATAAGCTTCATCACTCCTCAAGAATCTAACATGTCAAGAATTAATTGAAGTTAACCTTAGATTTATCTTGTAATCATTTAGATAATTCTTAAATCAATCTTTCTTTTTAAAAGAATTAATTCTAATTTGACAAACTAGAAGAACTCAAGCCAACATCCTTGTAGGTAGAATCAATTTGATTATTTCTTGTAGAGCTTTCTTCATCATAACTCTCAATATTAATCAATAAATCCATACAAAATCTTATCCCTTATATAAGTCATTCAAAATTTAACACTAGCAAGATATCTTAGTTCAATTCAGAAATTCGAACTTTGATTTGAATAATTAATACACTTCACTATCTTCAACAATCACAAGAAAAATTAAAGAATCTAATCCAATGATGATAATACGAATTATTAAAGATTTCATCATAACGTATATATCATGTTCTGACAAAATAAATTTTCTTATTCAATTAAACAACAATATCAAAATACCTTATATCCACTTAGAAAAGCAAGCTTTTGATTTAAAATTCAATGTAACTTGAAAGATCAAAAAAATCACATCCAAATATGATATTTTGAATAACTAAAGATTTCACCAAGATGCATATCTTATATTCTCATATTAAATTTTAAATATATTTTTATCTAAAATTGAGTTTCATATATGACCTCTTATAGGTTTAATGCTCAAAATATTTCTCTTTCATATGATACAATTTTTTCTTAGACCATATCCTAATTAACTTTCTTTTGATAAGTCCAAAAATTTTATAATGCTCAAAAAATTAACATCAAAATCAGACAAGTTATCATGACCTTTATCCATATAAGTTTCGTATTCAAAATCATTGAGTATACTCAACACAACACATTAATATCTCCCTCTTCATTCGAGAATCAACACTTTTCATACTTAGGTCAACCCTATTAATTGAAATTCAAGATATAACTCGTCAATTCTATTATAGACATCATATACCAATTATGCATAAATTTCATCATAGTATCTATTGATTCAAAATTCAATTACTGAATCATTTCTTTTATGTTTATCATGTTCTTTATGATCATAATCTAAGTTCAAATATCACTAAAGTCACAATTCCAAATAATTATAATCTTAAGCTCCAGTATCACTTAAATCATATTCTTTAGTGATCATAACTTAAACTCTAATATCATTCTATTACATTCTTAATGATCATAACTTTAAACTCTGATATTATCTATCATACTCTATTGATTATAATCCCAAAATTTTGATATCACTTATATGATAATCCCTAGTGACCTTAAACTTGGGCTCTAGTACTGTTCTGTTATATCCTAATCACTTGTATCATTATCTTCAAATGAACGTAATCTAAGCTCTAAGATCAGATACCACTCTGTCACTTCCTATTGATCTTACATAAAATTTTGATATCTCTTCATAATTTCTAATGATCTTAAACCTAAGTTCTGATATTACTCTATCATATCCTAATCACTTATATCATAATCTCCAAACGATCATAACCTGTGCTCTGATACCATTCTATAACATCATAATCACTTATATCATAGTCTCCAAATGATCATAATTTAGGCTCTGATACCATTCTGTCACACTCCGAACCCAACACCCGGATCGGATACGTAATGGCTGCACACTTCTTAGAGCAAGCCCTAAAGAATATGCAAGGCCAAAAATATTTCATTACAACCTTAACATCCATAATATCTGATTTCAATAATAATTAATAAAACTTATATAATTATAAATAAATTTTTTTCAATCCTCTGATCAAGTACTATGACACTCTATCTATCCATCTGCTCATCCATAAATCCAAGCCATAGCCAATCATAAACATCCTGTAACTCTGAGAAGAAAAAAAATGAAGGAGTGTGAGTTTCACAGCCCAGTAAAAATTTTCATATCACACTAATATATTAATATAATCTAAAAATAAAGATAAATAATAAAATATAAAATCTCATATTTAATATCCAGAATACTGTAAATATCTATAAATTATCTGTCTTATCAAAAGAGATGCATCATCATATGTTAATGGATGAAATACTTTTGTTCAACGATTGTTTCACGTCTTATCTTTCATTTCTCTTTTTATAATCACATGATTTTTAACCTTTTCTTTCTGGCTTTAAACTAACCAAGTCTATACCTCAGTCATAATTCGAATCAATTTTCACTTAAAAGTCTTTTAAGGCTGTCCCAAGATGAGTTCTTGATCGGCTGTCTCACGTACGAAAGTCCGTGAGAGGCTGTCCCAGGCATAAGCTCCTGACGGACTGTCCCAGACATGAGCTCCTGTCCGGCTAATCTATCTATAAGCCAGTGGGGGCTGTCCCAAGCATAAACTCCTGACGGACTGTCTCAAACATAAGCTCCTGACGAGCTGTTTCATATGACAAAGCTAGTCCATACCATATCTCTCTTTTTCATTTAATCATTATGTATTGATTTCATCAAATCAATTCCGACTTACATTATGATCAATTTAGATATGTCATATCCATATAATCATGCCATCAATCTCTAATACATATATATTGACATAGCATACTCATGCTCAAAATCAAATAACAGTATCTCAGATATAATAAATTCATCGATCTCAAATCCGACGATGCAAAATCAATGATGTAAGTCCAACAGTAAAATAGCATATATATATAGTGATCATATATAGGGATTCTTACCTTTATCGGTGACTGATCCAAGAATAGAAATCAATGTTCTTCTTTGATTTATGAATTTTGAAAATAAAATATTCTACTCGATATCTTATGCAAACAATTGTATCTATTCATGATTCTGATCAAATATAAAAATCATATATGAAAAAATTATCGATAATCGATCCTAATAACACAAATCCAGGACTTCTCCTAGGATTATCCAAAATCGAGATTTGTCTGAGTATCTGGACCCTCCATTGGTCCATAAGATTTTTAGAGAGAAAAAATTTATGAAGAAAGAGAAAATTTTAGAGAGAGACAATGGAGAGAGAATCTTCGTACTCTCCAAATGAGGCAATCATGATCGAGATCATTAGAGGTCCTATCGGGGTAACTTAATATAAATTAACCATGATTGATGTTATCAATTTCGAATAAGGATCTGATGAAATTCAATCTATCGCACGAATTTCGAAGCAATCTCAGGTCATCTTATTTTCATCTTAAGTTTATTCTAAGGTCCGTGATGCAATCAGAGAGGGAGAAAAAGATCCTAGAGAGACGAAATCCATAAAGAGAGAGAAAAGATTTGGAGAGAGAATCTAGAGAGAGGAGAGAGAAAAACTCACTCTCATTTTCTTTCCTTTTCTTTTCTTTCCTTTCCTTTTCCTTTTTCTTCTTTTTCTTTTCTTTTTTTTTCTTCTTCTTCTCTTTTTCCATTTTCTTCTTTCTTTTTTTCTTTTCCTCATCCAAAACAGGGACCCGATCCCCTCTTCTCCTATCGTCCTCATGCGGCCAAAAAAGACCGACTTCGGCCACCCCTGACAACACACGACAGCGGCGCATCCATAGCTCCGGCAACAACCCCAACGGCGGCTATGGCCGATGGCATATAGAGAAAAGAAAAAAAAACAGGGATGATCTTGTTCTTCTCCAATCCGGTGAAAGAAAGATATTTAAAAAGAGGTAAAAGGGTAGAGAAAGGGCTTTATCTTGCTCCGACGGCCGAGAAGGACTCCGACGAACCCCCTTTTCCCATCTAAGAACCTACGGATCCTCTTGGAAAATCCCTCCAATCTCCTAAAAATCTCTCCAAAATCCCATTGTAGAGACCTAAGGGAGGGGAAGAGGATTTTATAGGGAAGTTTTCCTAGTCTTTACTAAACTCCATCAGCCCGATTTCGTCGGAATCGAAGAGGAAGAAGACTCCGGCTAGGAGTCTTCCTTCTCCTCCCATCGTGAATCCTTTTGGGCTCACCAAAAATTGTTAGGCCCAAGAGCCCTATGGGCTGGGCCGTGACACTTTCCCTACCAAATAAAACCCATCAAGAAAAGATATTTTGTTTCAATTCAGTCTGTAGCTATATATGAAATAGTTGATGGGATAAATTTAAAAACACTGATAAGAGAAATGGCTATCAAGAACGGAATATTTTTTTTCTCTAAATACCTTTTCTTGATACAGAAGAACAGAAGCACAAGAAATATAATACAATAATCAAATGAATGAATAAAAATTTTGTAAAAAATAAAAAATTAAGGCATCTCAAAATGTTGGCATATGATTGGCTTAGATTTTAAGGTGGACATGTAACCGGTAATACTTGGATAATCTTCACACAGATTTGGAATAAAATGAAGAGAATTGTAAAAGCTACATTCAACATGCTACCAGCCGAAGCTTACTTCTTGGGAGCAAAAAAAAAAGGTCTCAAGAAAAACAGAAGGGAAAGAAGAAAAATAAAATATTGGAGCATAACGGGCAAAACCCATTTGAGAATAGCTTATATAACTCGATCCTGACAGAAACATCTAAATGAGCTTTAAATGCCGAGCCAAGTGTCAACTTCGATTAAGCTCAAGGCTGGACTATTGGATGGTAGTAGCACTCGTAGGCTGGACTTATTTAAGCCTGGCTTTGATCACTTGAGGCCACCATAAACACCTACGTGGGTTTGCATTGTAGAGCTGGACTTGGATGGTAACTCAGCCCATGCCAAACTTGGTGGAGCCTATGGTCGTCCATTTCACATTGCAATAGTTTCATGCATCATGATATCTTTTATATAGAGAGAGAGAGCAATTCTTTATACACCATGTACAGTATAATAATAGCACACCATCCAATAATATTGAGATACGTAACATATTTAGATGGGATGGACATTTAATATCGTTCAGTCTTTTCTTTTCCTAATTTTTAGTAACAAAATACTCTTTCTTCTGTACAATAAAGAAATAATAATATTATGATTTTTCTAATATATTTTTCATGAATATATATATATATATATATATATATATATATATATATATATATATATATGATGTTTTGGACTATATATATGATTTTTTATATATTTATGATATCCTGAATAATATATATGGCTTTCTGATGTTTTGTATGACTTCCTATAAATATATATGACATCTTGAATAATATATATGACATCCTGAACAACATATATACTTTCCTAATACTTTATCACTATAACAAAAAGGAGAAAAGACGATTGTTCTTTAGGCTTATTGCGGTGGTTTTAACCACCACCTAAAGATTTACTGACGAATTAAAGACCACCGCACATTCATTGCTTATGAAACCATCAATAAAAACTTTGCGGCAGTCTTGAAACTGCCGCTAGTTCTTCTAATAGGTAGCGACCGCTATTTCATCCAATAATTAGTGATGGTTTTGCTGGATCATCGCTAAATCATCCAACAATTAGCGGTGATTTCTCTCAAACCGCTACTAGTATAATCAGCGGTGGTGTAACAGGACCGCCGCTAATAGTCTATTAATTTGAGACGATTTCTGCAAAATCACTGCTAATATTGCCAATATTTTGTGGTAGCTTAGACTGGACCACCGCAACAACAAACTGCCCTAACTTATTTGTAAACTGCTATTTTTTTTTCCCCAGAGAGGTGAAAATAAAATAGAAGAAAACCACCACTAATTTAGACAAACCGCCGTCATTTTTTTTAAATACCGCCGCTATTTTTTTAAAAAAAACTGCAAAACTACCATAAATATATGCTTTTACATTGCAAAATAGCCCATCACATATGTCTGACATTGTATTGCAATCCTATATATTTGCCTGAATGAAACAAGCAATTGACCTCCACGTAGAATTATAATATCAAGTAGACTCCACCAATTTCGAAAAAAAGAGCAACGATAAAATTGAAAAATATTTCAACATCCAAAAGTTTGCATATATTTAAAGTTTCATCCAAATCCCAAGTACGATCAAAATAAAAATACAACCAAATAAAATATATTTTACATCACATGTTTTAAAAGTATTCTAACATCATTTTCTAATTAACATCCAAAAGATTACACAAATCCACCATCTTTCAATTAGAAAGTGTGGCTTCTATGATTCAAATTGCTGTGCTCATGATTCGAGTTGAGAGGGGGCATGCGCATTATGACTTTGTTTGCTTAAATTGTCTTGAATCTATAAAAATCATATAAAACAAACAATTAACATAAACAAATAGACTATCATTAAAACACCAAATTCCACAATGACTAGGAACTATATATATACAATTCAAAGATGAGCAAAAAATAAATAAATAAATAAATTATATATATATATATATATATATATATATATATATATATATATATATATATATATATATATATATATATATATGATAGCATGTGTCATTGTTAGTTATAATTAAATTCTGCAATTCATGGCAGGTACCGACACCCCAAATTTAACAAACAATTCCATGTCGAAAACTTCCTTGGCAAGATTCTGACTACAGAGTTCCGTGTGAAGAATTTCTCTAAGAGGTCTCAAAAGAGATTAAAGCAAAAGCAACCGTTTAGAAGTCAAAAGGCATGCTTTTGTGCGGTGGGAACACTTGCTGCTGACTCCAAAATTAGCCAAGATCCTTTGGCAGAGGATGAGAAGCTTCTCAGGTAAAAATGACTTCATGACAATTATGATGCAATTATAAAAGTTAATTTATTGGATCAAGAGAAGCAACACATCAAGGAGTAAAAACAAATGTTCAATTTGTGTATCTTCATGCAATGATTCACAAATATGACTTGTGACACAGCCTACACGTTAAAGATCAAGCCCCCATTCTCTTTGTTCCTGATGTCCAAATTCATCAATTCAGTTTTCAATTTTAAAATTTGCGAGTCTGTTGTGCTGTTAGGGAAACTATGCCTTTCTGTTGCAATAAATTCATCAATTTCTGGCTTATAGATGTCAAATAGACAGAGAAGTTCATGCATGATCATGAAAAAAGGCCTGCCTTTCACCATGGAATTTATGAGTATGATGACACTACATAGACAGCTATTTCTCATAATTACTTTTCCCTACTTGGGTTTGTTTCTTAACCATTACACCACATAGACAGCTTCCCAAGTTCCTAACCTGAATAGCAAGCCCAAATACAACACTCAAGATGAGAGACTAATGGAATAATTCAAAGATTATCAGCTAGATCTGAAACTTAAATGGGATCAAAGATTACAGCATGAGAGTGCAAGTTTGTCTCACCTTTAATTGATGTTCCTCATGAGTAACAACCAAAGGAAGTTCTGCAACTTTCTGACCAAATACCCTAAGAATTCCTGCTGATGCAGGATTAGATCTGTATTCACCACACATTCGATAACTAAGATCAGCATCATAGTAGTAAGCATCTCCAAAGCATTGCTCCATTCTATTTGGATTTTGGAATACTGTCATGACAAAGAACCGGGGGAAATAATTATTGGACTACAACCATTGGCAAAGCCAAAAGCCAATGGTTATGATAAATGCAGATAAACTGAAAGAATGAACTATTTAGTGATGTAGAACTCTTAGATATTAAGTTCCAAACAGCTGCTAATATAGCCCACACAACCCGTAAAGTTCCAAAAGTGAGAGTCCATCGAGTTCCAAAGGACTTGGGGACTAAGTTGGTTTGTTGCCATCTCACTAAATATAGCCCACCCAACCCGTAAACTGAGTCCACAGACACAGATTACTCAAAAAAAAAGTATAAATATCGATAGAAATACACCCCACAGCCCATTTTACCTGATCCAATTGAGGTTGAGTAGCAAGAATTTCATCAAGGTTGAAATTTGGGAATTGCTTTTGCATGAAAGTTGAAAAAGCTGCCCATCGAGACTCCACCATTCTAAGCTCCTCCTCCTGGGCCCGCAATCCCTCAATTTCTAACTCCATCAATTGGACCTTCTCCTTTAATTTGTCATGCTTCCTTTTCAACTCCTCATTAGACCCATCATTGATAATACCACTTCCTTTTGAACTAGACCCATAGTAAGAGGTTGGTGTGGGCCCCATCCCTTGCCTATGCACTCTCCCATTATGTTCCTTTCCCATCACTTGTAAAAATACTTGATTCTCCAAAGCACTCAAGTTTTCTGAACTAGATTGAGACTGCTAAAGGTTTTTATCTAGAAGTACCTTTGCCTTTTCCTACATGTGAATAAGAACAAGAAACATTAGATTACAATATCTATAAAATAAATTCAAACAAGCACAACAAAGGGAAATTTTTGAAGATAGAAATTAGTGCTAAGTCTGCCACCTTTTGAGAAATGAACTTCCCATCCCTATCTTTGTGTGTTATCTCAAACATTTCAATTCGAGTAGACTTTTTTCCTGTGGCTTTCTCTTACAAGTGAAAAAGATAAAATCAATGAATTTAGTACATAATAATCAATTTAACTAAACAAGAATATGGTAAAAGGAATTACTCACAATTACACACTCTAATCTAGCAAAGCTCATAGATCCTGACATATGTGTGTAAGTTTGATTTGCACGATTTTTCATATTTATCTTGGACTTTGTCTAAAATAGTTTAAAAAAAAAAAACTTAAAAAATAACTATTCTCCAATGTAAACAAGCAAACTTATAATTAAATATAGACATAAAATAAATACTCTCACTGCATAGAGAACCAATACTCAACAGCACCATACCACTGCTCTCTAATTTGACCTTTAGGCATGTTCTTTCTATTCCAATCTTTAGATTTAGTTGAGTCAAAGTATAGGCATTTCAATGTATGCTTGTGTCTTGTCATTTTCTGCTCATATTCTCAAACACAAATCGTCAACCCGTAGGTGGAATAATGAATTTCGACTAATAACACATAGAAAACAACAATTGTAAAGGTATTATCAAAGTGAAAGATTAATTAACAAGCTATTATATTTAATTTTCACCTCAACAAAGCCCAAAGCATCCTATTTGAATGACTTCGCCATATGTGTCTAATCATCATAGTTAATGGGACAAAATGTCAGATTTCTGGCAGCAAGTCCTATCCATCCGGTAAGTAAAGAGCATTCCTTTGATTTAGAAACACCACTTTCATTCCATTCCAATTCAATTTGAAGATTTGGATCTAAACCAAACATCCTTTAACGATGTTTTTCCTCTTTTTCTTTGTTCACCAGTGGATTTATTTACTAAAATTCAACTAGATGTTAGTAAAATTGAAAAAACATAGCTTAAATGTAGAACTCGTAAAAGACAAAAATATAAACTAGTTAAATTGGCGGAAATTAAGTATTACCTAAAACTGCTTCTTGACTGCTTTCACCATCATTAGATGCACCGTTATTATCTATGCTCAGTTGAGAGTTGTCACTACTTTCTCTTTGTGCTCTTTTCGAAACTCGTGGTACAATACTAGCATCTCTTAATCTTTTAGACCTAGTCATTCTATAAAACAAACAATTAAAAATTATAATAAACCAGTATCATTCAATATTCATCAATATTTATTGCAAAGAAAGAACTTTCAAGACAAGAGCAAAAAATACAAAGAAAGAATAAGGCAAGAACTATCGATTTTCAGCATCATTGAATAATTTTAACATAATTACAAAGGGGCCAAAAATAAATTTAGTAGCATTTCTGTAAAACCAATAGTAGTTTCTAATGAGAGAGATAGAAACATTGTCTATCCACATTTTCATTCATAAAACATAAAATAAAACAAAAAATTATGAAGCTGTATTAATACGTATCCATCCACATATATGTCTTCATTGACATATGAGCAAACCAAACTTGAAGTATCATTTGACCTATCTAATTCTTGAGCACTCAAAGATAATGTCTCGGCAGGTTCATCAACATCATCTGAATTATTCATATCATCCATATCGAACAAATCCCTAGGCTTGCTCCATACTACGACATAACAACCTTCTTTCCTTGGATCTTGTGAATAAAATACTTACTTCACTTGAGAAGAGAAGACATATGAATCGTGACTAATATGCTCGCCTGTGTGTATTAACCTTGAAAAATTCACGATTGTAAACCCAAATTCATCCTTTGTCACTCTCCTACCACTTGCAACATTACTCCAATTACAACGAAACAAAACCACTTTGGCATTTTCATAATAGTCCAACTCAATTATATCAGTCAATACACCATAATAGTCAATATCTCCCTCCAAAGAATTTCTATCCCTAGCTGATGCATAGCTGCGAGTAGAAAAAGTGACAACAATGCCACTATTCTGGGTTTACTTATTTCTATCATGACCTCTTATATGAAATCGAAATCGATTGGTGATGAAATCGTTAAATTGTCAAACTAGCTTGTACGGTCCTTGAGCAAGCCATTTAATTTTCGTATCAACTTCATTCGATGAGAACATCTATTTACATATCGTTAAAATGATTAATTATTCCAAATATAAAAAATATTTTAATGATAAACTTTTACTTAACTAATTACTCACATGAGATTGAAATCATTCACTGAAGTTTTCAACTAATGCTCTATCAATCTCTTTCTGAGATAATCATCATGGGCGACCTTGTCTCCTTAACTTCCTCACGTATTCACTGCATCCATTTAAATATATTATATTTTATTAAATTATATAAGGTGCATGATTTAAATAGCTAAAAGTTTACTTACAATTTATATTTTTCAACCATATTATAATGAAATAGGACATAACAATGTGCTTGTGCTAATAATAGGCTTTCCAATTCATCCGCCTCAACTTTTCTAAGTGATTGCCCAGAACTTGCAAACAAATATAGAATAGAAGACTCACTTTGAGAGATATCATAATTTTTGATTGGTCTATTCTATCTTGCCTCAACTCTTTCTAAATATCTTGAATAAAAGGTCAAACACTCTTCTGCTAAATACCCTTCCACAATTAACCCTTCAGGATGAGCTTTATTTCGCACATATGATTTCAGTCTAAGTAAATACCTATCAAATGAAAAAATATAAATATTGAAGTGTAACCTATATTAAGGTAATATGTATAAATTACTGAAAATAATAATTTATTCATATTATCTCTCAATTGGATACATCCACTAATAATGAACTGGACCTGCAAGTCTCACTTTAGTAGCAAGATGAATGACCAAATGAATCATGATGGTAAAAAAAGATGGAAGAAAATTTTTTTCCAAATGGCAAAGAGTAATTGCTGCCTGTGACTCTAGTTGCTCCAATTCTCAAGTATTTAGTACCTTACAACAAATTGCCTTGAAGATGCCATATAATTCAATCAAGGCAGAAGTCACATTTCTCGACATGGATGATCTTAATGCAATTGGGAGTAGATCTTGCATCAAAATGTGATTATCAGGTAATTTCAAGGAAATAAGTTTGCGCTCTTTCAAATTAATACATCTTGAAATATTAGATGCATAACCATTAGAAACTTTGATATCTTTTAAAACCTTACAAAAAATATCTTTCTCATTCTTAATCATGAAATAGCAAGCTAGAGGCATACATTTTCAATCATTTGGAAGAACCAATGGATGTAGTTCAGATCTAATGCCCATATCTACCAAGTCTAAATAGGCTTTCATGTTATCTTTAGATTTCCTATCAACATTCAGTAGGGTCCCAATCACATTATCACACACATTCTTTTTTATATGCATTACGTCAAGATTATGACATATCAAGTTATATTGCCAATAAGGTAACATAAAAAAAATGCTCCTTTTTTTCCATAAGCTTGCCTCATTTGGATCTTCCTCATATTCTTCCTCATCGTCATCTAGCTTATTCTCATTTCGAACTTGAGAACCATCTCACATTTTCTTTTTTTGTGTTTGTTGCATCACACTACTTGCTTATAGATCCTTTCTATAAGAGAAATTAATTCCTTCAGTTTGCTTTAACACATCATCCCCAGAAGCTGTAGTAGGTGCACATCTTAACTCTTCAGTGCCATCAAATAATTGACTTTGAGTATGAAAATCATGAGTTGGAGTCAACCATCTACGTTGTGATAAATAGCAAAACTTCTTTCCATTATAAAGCCATCTTGATGAAGTGTTTTCTGCACAATAAGGACATGCATAATGATCTTTTGTCGACCAACTAGATAAGTTAGCAAAAATTGAAAAATTATTGATAGTCCACAATAAGACAGCTCGTATAGAAATCCCTTTAGTTGAAGCATCATAAGTATCAACACCTTTCTATAATTGTTTTAACTCTTCTATCAATGGTTGCAAGTAGATATCAATATCATTTTCTGAACTTTTCTCTCCAAGAATGATCATCGACAAAATCATTGATTGTTGTTTCATATACAACCATGGGGGCAGGTTATAAGGAATTAAAACAACTGACAATGTGCTATAGGTACTGCTTATAAATCTAAATAGATTAAAACCATCCGTAGCTAATCCAAGCCTTACATTACATGAACCTGAGTAAAACTCTAGATATCGAGAATCAAAAGTCTTCCAAACTTCACTATTAGCTGGATGTTTCAATAATCCATCTTTTGTTCGACCTTCATCATGCCATCTCATTAAAGCAAATGTCTTGGAAGACATAAACACTCCTTTAGAGTCTTGGGATAAGGGAAAAATATTGCAAAATCTTCATAGATTTTTTTTCTTCTCACCTTCACTATTAGATCTTCTTTAGGATTGGTTTTATTACCCTTCGACAACCATCGAGAAGTACCACATTTCTCACATATTTCTCACTCTCTTTATCTTGCCAATAGAGCATGCCATCCTTTGGGCATGCATGAATCTTCTCATAAGTCAAACCCAAGTCCTTTATCACTTTTTTGGCATCATATGTAGTCATGGGAATAGCTGCATATGGAAAAATATCTGCTAAAAACTCGAGGAGCATAGTAAACGATTTTTCAGTCCATCCATTCAAACACTTGAGATGGAAAATATGAATAACAAAATTTAGTTTGGAGTATCTAGCACATCCTGGATAGAGTGGTTGATTCATTTCCTCTAATAATTTGTAGAATTTAGATGCATCACTATTTGGGTCAAGTGATTCTTGATTATCCTCTGCATCTCTAAATTGTGAACTCATCTCTTCAAAATCATCATGTGGAACATTGAATGCTTCTACTGGCTCTTGTACATTAATGTCATCTCCTTGCAGTGATGGGCTTCCATAAATTTGGTCATGCATTTGAAATGCATCTTGCAGTAATTCATTTATATCATGGTGTGCCTCAGATTCACATTGAGTACGTGTTGAATCCTGAACATTTGATATATCTTGTTGAGAAAACACATAACGAGAAGATGATAACTCTTGATGAACAAGCCATTGAGTGTGTTGGGGAATACCGACCGACCCCACTCACGCCGACTCATCGTCGGGCTTACAGGACCGACGCCCGACTCTACCGATCGATCGACGGCTGCCGTTACCGACCGATCGAGGATATGTTGGTCGGACAGATCCTCTCCTCTCTCCCGATCGACTGCACTATGGAGTCCGATGTCCGACTCTTGCAACATGCCCGATTGACTGTCGGAGGGGTCCCGAGTTTCCACCCGACGCCCCTCAACTGGCCGCCGACCTATAGTCGGTCGGCTCCTTCAAATACCGTACGACTGTCGAAAACTGTCACTCCTGACAACGGCATGCGGCACTGCTGCCTAGGGGCATTATCCCACCTAAGGCATGGGTCAACCCTAGCGATTTGACAGTCCCACGGTGATTTGACACCCTCACGATGACTCTGACAGTCCTCAGTGAGTTGATAATTCTTCAATTATCTGCGCCATTAATGACGGCGCCATACCGTGCTCCACTATATATATCGGGGAAGGCAACAGTGCTAGGAGGTCTTTTCGAAACCCTTGAATCCCTCCTCCTCTCTAAGCTCTCGCTCTTACCCTCTCTCTCGTTGAGCTCTTTGCTTCTTTTCTACTTTTGCCTAGTCTCTTCTCTTACTTGACCGTCGGAGGGTCCCCGCCGGAGCCACCTCCGATCAGTGCGGACTTTCTTTTGCAGGCGCTTGTATCCGGTGATCGGGCGACGAGGGGATTGGCCGCAACAGATTAGCGTATCAGGTAGGGGTATGGCAGTGCAATGCTTCATCGACAGCACTAGGGATTGCAACCCCCACGGGACTAGAAACATCTCCCCCAAATGACAAAGACAAGGGCTCAATGGTTGAGGGTCACCGGATCGGCGAGGCACTCTTTCCGTCGGGAAGAGGCCTCTCCTCCACCCTCCATGGCAGAACCTAGTTCCCCCCATCCCGTAGTGACCACAGAGGCACAGATCGTGGTAATTGTGTGGAAGATGACCGTACTGACGGATGCGGTCAAAAGCCTTCAGCAACAACCAATCCGGCTGCCGCTCTCGCCGGTCGGGCAACTGGTGGCACGTCCGATGCCCTTTAGGAGCAGCCGCCGACGCCCGCGACGGTCTCTGTCACCCCTTCGGGAGCCCCTGCCACAGGGCTCCCACCGAGAGGAGGAGGGGCGGCTGCGACGCGACACCCATCGATCTCGACGGCCATCTCCCTCCCGGCTGGAACGAGCAAGGAAGGAGAAGCGACCGCGAACACCGTCCGCCTCTCTCTCAGACTCCTCCAGAGACTCCACCCCTGGGGTCTCTCAGCACCGACGGATCGATGACTACGAACGCAGGTTTGAAGAAATCGACCATCGGCTTGCCCAGTTGCAGGTGGACGGGCAGAAGTCCTCGAACGACATCGACTTTCAGACCGTCCAACCTCTTTCCCGACTCATCCTCGATGAACTGATCCCCAATCGGTTCAAGATGCCGCATGTGGAGCCTTACGATGGCTCCACCGATCCAATTGACCATTTGGAGAGCTACAAGGCTCTCATGACGATCCAGGGGGCGATCGATGCTCTTTTTTGCATCGGCTTCCCCGCCAAACTCTGCAAGGCTGCCAGGGCCTGGTACTTCGGTCTCCGCCCTAAAAGTATCCACTCTTTTGGGCAGCTCGAGCATTCTTTCGTGGCCCACTTCAGCACGAGTCGAAAGCCATCACGAACTTCGGACAGCCTTTTTTTCTTCAAACAGGGAGAAAATGAGACGCTCCGACACTTCGTGATGCGATTCAATGCGGCCACACTTGAGGTCCGGGACCTCAATGAAGACATGGCCATTTCGGTCATGAAGCGGGGGCTGAGGGCATCCCGATTCACTTATTCTTTGGACAAGACCCTCTCCCGAATGTACGCTGAGTTATTAGAGCGCGTACAAGTACATGCGCACGGACGAAGGAGCTTCCGATCGGTGCCTGACCGATTCTAAGGGCCCGAAGGAGAAGCGAAGGAAGGATCGGGCCCCCACCGAGCCTAGCAGGCCCCCGACCGTCAGTCGGGTCTCACCCCCGCAACGGAACTAGAAGTTGCCCCGACGGTGGAGTCCAAGGCCGACACGCCCCAGGTATGACTCTTACACTCCTCTCTCTGCTCCTCGTGCACAGATTTTGATGGAGATCGAAGGGGAAGAGTACCTGCGGCGGCCTTCGCCTCTGAAGGCAAAGGGCCTCGACCGGCAGAAGTACTGCTAATTCCATTGGGGCCACGGCCACAATACCGAGCAATGCATCTAACTTAAGGATGAGATCGAAGCTCTCATACGCCGGAGATATCTCGGCAAATTTTGGAGGAACCCGCCGACTCAATCCATTGTCGATCGACGATCCCAGCCGATTGAAGAAGCAACAACTAATCAGCCCACGACCGGGGTCATCAATATGATTTTCAAACGGCTAGGCCCGGGGACGTCTGCTGGAGGAGAGCCGACGAAGAAGATGCACCCGGACGACGTAATCACTTTTACAGATGAAGATGTTCGGGGCATCCAGACTCCCCATGATGACGCTGTTGTTGTCTCGGCAACAATAGCAAATTATGATGTAAAAAGAATCTTTGTAGATAATAAAAGTTCAATGAACATTTTGTTTTACTCGACCTTCTACCGGATGCGACTATCGACCGACCGACTCAAGAGAGTCTCCACGCCCTTGATAGGCTTCGCTGGGGATGCTATCACGGTGGAAGGAGAAGTTACTTTGCCCGTGACGGCGAGAACCGAACCACGACAAAGCACAGTCCACTTGACTTTTATGGTCGTCCAAGTGCCCTCGACCTACAACGCCATACTTGGGAGACCCAGACTAAATGCCCTCAAGGCGATAGTTTCGACGTATCATCTCCTGGTTTGGTTTCCGACCAAAAATGGAGTCGGAGAGATGCACGGGGATCAACAGCTCGCTCGCCGATGCTTCCAGATCTCCGCTCAAAGCGAGGAGTTGAAGGGCTCCCTAACGATCGACAAGTTGGACCACCGGGAGGAGGAAGAACGGGGTGAACCGACCGAACAGCTCGTTTCCATCTCGATAGTGAAGAATCCCGACCGAAAGGTATGGGTCGGGTCTCAATTACCCGACCCCAAACGACGACGATTGGCGGAGCTGCTGAAGGCCAACACCGACATATTCACTTGATCGGTGGTGGATATGTCGGGCATTCCTCCAAAAATGATGACGCACCAACTCAATATCGACCTGGCGATGAGGCCGGTGAGGCAGAAGAAACGGTCTTTTGCTCTTGAAAGATAGAAGGCCATCGATGAAGAAGTGGACAAGCTACTCGAGGCAGGCTTCAACAGAGAAACTACGTACCCCGATTGGCTCGCCAACATCGTCATGGTGAAAAAAGCTAACGGGAGTTGGAGGATATGCATCGACTATACCGACCTAAATCGTGCCTGCCCGAAGGACAGCTTTCCACTCTCAAAGATCGACCAGCTGGTAGACGCGACATCCGGCCACCGACTGCTCAGCTTCATGAACGCTTTCATCGGATACAATCAGATCCAGATGGCGCCCGAAGACGAGGAACACACCACCTTCGTGACCGCCAAGGGCCTCTACTGCTACAGAGTAATGCCCTTCGGCCTGAAAAACATCGAAGCCACCTACCAGCGACTTGTCAACAAGATCTTCAAAGACCAAATCGGGTGCAACATGAAAGTGTACGTGGATGACATGCTAGTAAAGAGTGCACAGACCGCGGATCATGTTCGAGATCTCGAAGAGACTTTTCGCACTCTACGACAACACCAAATGAAGTTGAACCCGACTAAGTGCGCCTTCGGAGTGACCTCGGGAAAGTTTCTCGGGTTCCTCGTTTCGTAATGAAGAATCGAGGCCAACCTCGAGAAGATCGAGGCCATCATCGAAATACGACATCCGAACACCAAGAAGGAGGTCCAGCGGTTGAATGAAAAAATCATCGCTCTCAGCCGGTTCATCTCTCGATCGGCTGAAAGATGCCTTTCATTCTTCAAAATCTTGAGGCAGACGAAAGGCTTTTCTTGGTCGGATGAGTGCCAACGGGCCTTTGAGGATCTAAAGAAGTACCTGGCTTCGCCGTCGCTGCTTGTGAAGCTGGAGGTCGGGGAGACGCTGTATCTCTACTTGGCCACTTCTCTTGAGGTGGTTAGCTCGGTGCTCGTCCGAGAGAACGAGAGCCGAATTCATCAACCTATATACTACACCAACAAAGTGCTTGACGACGCCGAGGTTTGGTACTCGGAGACGGAGAAGATGATTTTTGTCCTAATTGTGTCCGCACAACGACTCCGTCCATACTTCCAAGCACATGCCATTGTGGTCCTCACCAACCAGCCCCTGAGGGCGATATTGCGCCGACCCGACAGATCGGAACGACTGGCGAAATGGGCGATGAAGCTCAGCGAGTTCGACATACAGTACCGACCGCGACCTGCCTTAAAGGCCCAGGTCCTGGCCGACTTCATTGCGGAATGCCCGACGACCGACTGAGGATCGAGAGGCGAGAACCCCGGAGGAGCTGCGATTTCTGAGCTTGACCCGGGGTCCACCTGGGTACTGCACATCGATGGGGCTTCAAACGCTCGGGGGAGCGGGGCTGGATTCTTGCTCACCAACTCGGAGGGGGTAGTCTCTGAGTACGCCCTCCTATTCGACTTTAAAGCCTCCAACAATCAAGCCGAGTATGAAGCGCTCCTCGCCGGCTTGAGGATGGCAAAGGAACTTGAGATCGATAGCCTCCAGGTCTTCTCCGATTCTCAGCTAATCGTGGGGCAGGTCAAGGGCGAATTCGAGGCACGAGATCCAGCCATGGCAAAATATCTCCAGAAAGTGAAGGATCTTATGGCGCACCTCGGATATTTCAAGATCTCCCATATCCCCAGATCGGAGAATGTCCGGGCCGACGCACTCTCCAAGCTGGCAACTTCAGCTTACGATGCTTTGGGCCGGACGCTCGTGGAGAATCTCGAGCAGCCGAGCATCGACAAGGCCGAGGAGGTTCTACAACTGGCAGCCAAACCAAGCTGGATGGATCCGATTGTTCGATACCTGACTGACAGAGTTAGTCCTGAAGATCCCACGGAGGCCCGACGGCTCCGATGGTTGGCCTCCCAATACGTGATAATGGATGGCCGACTCTACAAATGGTCGTTCTCCCTCTCCTTACTCAGATGTTTGGGACCGACCGACGCAGACTACGCGCTCAGAGAAGTACATGAAGGGATTTGCGGAAGTCACTTGGGGGGCAAATTCTTGGCCTACAAAGTCCTGCGGCAGGGTTACTACTGGCCCACCATGAGGAAGGACGCGGCTGAGTTGGTTTGGAAGTGTGAACCATGCCAAAGGTATGCCAACGTACAACACCGACCAGCCAGCCAAATCACTCCTATTATCGCCCCGGGGCCCTTTGCCCAATGGGGGGTCGACATACTCGGTCCCTTCCCTCCAGCATCTGGCCAAAGGAAGTTAATAGTCATCGCCATCGACTACTTCACCAAGTGGGTGGAAGCCGAGCCTCTGACGCAGATTATCGAGTGGAAGATGGAGGACTTCATCCAGAAGTCCATCATCTTCAGGTTCAGATTGCCGCACACCATCATCACCGACAACGGACGACAGTTCGAGAATCAGGACTTCAAAGACTTCTGTGCGAGGTTTCACATCACGCACCGACTGACTTCGGTCGGGCACTTGCAGTCCAATGGTGAAGTCAAGGTGACCAACCGGACCATACTGCATGGGCTCAAAACCCGACTGAATGAAGCCAAAGGCCTCTGGGTCGAGGAGTTGAACTCCGTCCTGTGGGCTTACCGGATGACCCCCCGAGTTTCGATCGGAGAGTCACCTTTCAGTTTGACCTACGGGATGGAAGCGATGATACCGCTCGAGATTGGGCTACCATCAACTAGAGTCGAGCAGTATCAAGAGCCGGACAACTCTGAGTGCCGGAGAGCCGATCTAGACCTCCTCTCCGAGCTTCGGAGTGAGGCTCAACTTCGCATGGCTTCTTACCGACAGAAAGTGGCCTGATATTACAATGCCAAGGTCAAACCAAAGCTTTTCAGGCCTGGAGACCTAGTCCTAAGAAAGGCAGAAGTCTCGAAGCCTCTAGACCAGGGGAAGCTAGCTCCGAATTGGGAAGGGCCCTACATGGTAGCGGACACCTACGGGCCGAAAGCCTACTGGCTGGAGACTCTGGAAGGGAACCCCATTCCCCAGACCTGGAATGCCGACAATCTAAAATTGTATTATCAATGAATTTTGTATCCACTCATTAGGAATACAAATTTAGTTTCAAATTTTGGAGTCTGGAATCTCGACTCTTCGACTGTTGGTCGGCGCTCACCAAGAAGTATGAGCCCCGATGTCCCGACTCAAAATTAACGTTCCACTGGGAACCAACGGCCCGATCACCGACGATGCATCGGACGCTTACAAGGGCCGATATATCCATGACAACGGGAGTTACACTCTTTCTACGGTCGAACTCTTGGGCCAAACGATCGGCTGACTCGCTGACTTAGCCCTGGCCAAGAAAGGCAAGATGCCGACGCGACCACTGTCGCGTTTACAACTCACCGATCGAGCTACAGCCGATCGAAGGATATTCGACTTACCATCGTCTATCATGCGGTGCGACGTAAGTACCCGACGTAAGGGTAATGGGATCCGACTTGTCATCGCTTCCCCGACTGAATGCGTCGGACGCCATTCGATCGAACACATCGAAAGACATTCGACTACCGAACCTTATGAAATGATCCGACCATCGAGTCCTATCCGGTGGCCAGTCGGCTTTCGACTCGACGAACACGCCCGACTCACAATCGGGCGACAGACGTCCGACTTGAGCCCTCGATCGTCAGATTATACGACAATCGAGAGGCTGATACAAAGTCGGGATCTGCTCTGCCTTCGCAGCAGCGCACGTTACCGACCACCTTGAATCACTATATGGGATCCTACCGAACATCCTAACTAGCGCATTGGGTCTATGACCTACGCGTTCTAAAAGTGCTTCGACAAATTATACAAAGCACATCCCGCGACATGCCATAAAGGAAAAGTTCAAGCTCAAAAGTTTAACTTCAATTTCATTGAAGGTTCGGACCAAGTTTACAAAACTGGGCCGAAGTCCTAATACAAGTATGATAAATAGAAGTAAAAGAAAAGTAAAAGACCGACTAGTCCTCAGAATCGGCCTCTTCCATCGGGCGGAGATTGGGGACGGTCGGCGAATCTACTCGGGCTTCAGGAGTCGGGGCCGCCTGACCATCGGCAGCCTGCTCCGCATCTGCTTCGGCTTCTGCTTTGGTGGTGGGACCTCCCGGCGATGGGTCGGTCGTCTCCTCCGCAGCTGGGGCCTCCGACTTTGGCGGAACGATGCTGTCAAGGTCGAGCTTCGGGTACAAGCTCCGAATGGCTTTCCGAGCATCCTCGTACCTCACTCGGTACGAGAGGAAGCCGCTCTCCAGAAGTTCCTCCCGGTACTCTTTCGAGTCGTGAAAGTCTTCTATAGCCCGACCCATAGCTTCCTTCGCCGACTCCGCTTCCGCCCTCGCGATGTCTGTGTCAGCCTGAGCAGTGGACAGACTTTCCTCGACCTTAGCGAGGTTCCCGAGGCTTACTCGGAGCTGCTCGCGTTCGGCCTTGAGCTCCTTGGCGAAGCTGTCCCTCTCGTGACGCAGCCAACGGACGGTTCGAGACTTCTTCTTGGCGTCGTTTCGGGTCGACTGCAGCTCGAATTTTGAAGTCACCAAGGTGCCTGTGAGTCGGGAGACCTCCCCAGTAAAATGAGAGATCTCCCCCTCGAGCTGGCCCTCCCGATCGATCGACTGTTGCAGCTGATCGACCAGTATAGCCTTATCAGCTTCGGCGGCCGCAGCCTTGTCCTTCCAGGCCGCACGCAGGTCGCCGAATCTTCGGTATCCGACCTCCAGCTCTGATATATTATAAATCAGCTGCACAAAACGAAGCCGACCGTTAGAAGATCGAACTTACAGAAATAATAATGAGAACAAAGAAGAGGGAGGCTCACCCGGATCATCGTCGGGTAGAATGAAGACAGCATGTCGGAGACACGCTGATTCTTCAACGCCTCGATGTCGGTCGGGAGAAGGAGCACCTGGCACAGCCGTCTGGCCAAGTCGTGGTTGGCCAGGCCCGATGCACCTTCAAAAAGTGGAAAGTCGGTCGATGCCCCACCATCGGCCGACCTTCCTTCGTCACCAGACGCCATCGGGCCCTTCCCTCGGGCGGACATCCAGGCCTTGATGTCAGAGAAGGACGGCATGCTTGAGCCCGATCGAGTATCCTCCGAAGGTGCGGCAGCAGCGGACGTGGGTTGCTCGGGCTCGCGTGCCTCCTCCTCCCGGACCTCCTTTGTCGGCTGAACGACCGGCACATCCTCGATCGATTCTTCGGCTACCCTTCCCTCGGGCGAGGCTGCTCCCTCGACCGATGGTCCCTCGGACGGGACTTCGACGAGCACCGTCGGTGCCGACAGTGCGATGATGGGCTCCGCCCCCGACCCAGTCGGCTCGCTCAGTGGAGCTGCTTGGGGCCTATTTGGAGGCCGTGATGGCTCGGCCCCTTGTGCCGGCCTCTTCCGTACGGTGTACTGCCAGACGTCGGCAGCCGTCAGTCTCGCCCTCGATGGCATATCTGCAGACGACGACAGATGGTCAGCACCATAAAAGAAAGAAAAGAAGAAAGGAGAAAGAAGATGGAAAACGGACCTAAGCGAGGGACCGGGCTGAGACCGACGTCGTACAAGACCTGCTCGGTGACGAGCTCCCTCTGCTTCGGCACCGAAATATTTTTCAGGCGGTGGAAGTCTTCTCGATCCTCGGCTTCCACCCGACTATTCTCGTTCGGATAAGTTCAGGGGTCTCCCCAACGGGCAGGGAACCCCCAAGGAATGGAGGAGGAGACAAAAAAGAATTGGTTCTTCCATCCATGAATGGACGACAGAAGACCGGTGATGAAAGAAAGCCCCTTCTGAGGATTAAAGTACCACCACCCTTGGGCTTTAGGGTGAGGTCGGAGAACGAAGAATGCTTGGAAGAGCAAAATCCGGAGAACAGTCGGCAATGGCCGACACAGCAGAGCAAAACTGACTATTAGCCGAACTGAGTTCGGTGCGAGTTACGCCGGGCATAGCCCGTAATAGTCAAGTATGTTCCAGATGAACTCCGAAATCGGGAAGCGAAGACCGGCCCGGAGGTCCTCGACGTAGAAGGCCACCTGGCCCTCGGGCGGGCTGTTGACCCGACCGTTGGCACCAGGGGCGAACAGCCGAAATTGCTCCGGTATGCAATATTGCTCCCGGAGCTGATCGACGTTCGGTCCCGAAAGTGAAGAGACCTTCACCTCTGGAGTTGACCGAGGGTCGTCGGTCAAATCCCCCGACTGACCTCCTCTTGGAGATGTTCTAGCCATGAACCAGAACAGAAGATAAGAAAAGGAAGAAGGAGAACCTTGAGAAAGCAAGGAAGAAGGCGAGCGACGATGGAGGCTCCCAGAAGAAAAGAGGACTCCAAAGAAGAAGGAAAGTGGAGACCGTTACCTGGAACAGGGGGCTACGCGGGCAGAGTCTCGACAGCAGAATGGGGGAGTAGAAATCTGGATGCAGGCGACCTTGTATATATAGTGCCCCCCGACGGTTGAGATGGAGGCACGACCAACGAGGAGCTTCCAGATCGCACCATGTGGCATCATCCGGGCCGCCTTTCAGCCCGACGGTTCAATGCACCCATCCTCAGATCGAGCCACGTCACCCCCATCCGCTCGAACAAGCCCGATCCAGTGGCCACCTGCCACATGGCGAAAGGGCCGTGACGTTTCGCATCCCCGAAGGGGCGACGGGAACGACAGTTTTTCTTCCCAAAGAGACGGGACGTCTGACGCCGATGGGACGGGACACCTGACACCGACGGGACACCTGACACCGACAGGACATCTGACACCGACGGGATATCGATGGGATATCTGACATGGGACGTCTGATGCCAGCGAATCGCTCGGCATTCATGAGGCACCTGACACCGGATCAGCCCCTGTACGGTCGTCAGAATCAGGACTTAATGCGATGGGAATCCACTCCTTTCGCCTAACGCTGCCGTCCAAACAAAGACATTGGCCAGCGCACCATCCGACTCAGGAGTGGAGAGGGCAACTGTTGGGGAATACCGACTGACCCCACTCACACCGACTCATCGTCGGGCTTACAGGATCGGCGCCCGACTCTACCGACCGACCGACGGCTGCCGTTATCGATCGACCGAGGATACGTCGGTCGGGCAGACCCTCTCCTCTCTCCCAATCAGCTGCACTATGGAGTTCGATGCCCGACTCTTGCAACATGCCCGACTGACTGTCGGAGGGGTCCCGAGTTTTCACCCGACGCCCCTCAACTGGCCGCCGACCTATAGTCGGTCGGCTCCTTCAAATACCGTACGACTGTCGAAAACTGTCACTCCTGACAACGGCATGCGGCACTGCCGCCTAGGGCCATTATCCCACCTAAGGCATGGGTCAACCCTAGCGATTTGACAGCCCCACGATGATTTGACACCCTCACGGTGACTCTGACAATCCTCATTGAGTTGATAATTCTTCAATTGTCTGCACCATTAATGACGGCTCCATACCGTGCTCCACTATATATATCGGGGAAGGCAACAGTGCTAGGAGGTCTTTTCGAAACCCTTGAATCCCTCCTCCTCTCTAAGCTCTCGCTCTTACCCTCTCTCTCTCGTTGAGCTCTTTGCTTCTTTTCTACTGTTGCCTAGTCTCCTCTCTGACTTGACCGTCGGAGGGTCCCTGCCGGAGCCACCTCCGGTCAGTGCGGACTTTCTTTTGCAGGCGCTCGTATCCGGCGACCGGGCGACGAGAGGATTGACCGCAACAGAGTGTATCCTTTCATAAACCCATTACATACTAAGTGCTCCTCAACCACATTATATGCTTGATAATGGCCATTTTTACATTTATCACATGGGCATAATATCATATCTTCATGAAGTGTGTTCTTGAATGCAAAATTTAAAAATGATTGTAGCCCATTGTGAAACTCTTTGCTTGATCGAGATTTATGCATCCAACTTTTATCCATTTTAGAATAATTTATCTGGTATAATATGAACAAAAAAACAATCCAAAAATTAGACTTCACTTTGCTAGATTTAAGTGTTAATAATACAGTTATAGCCAATATATAGGATATGAAAAGCTAGGTAAGAGCAATGGAATTAGTTCTTCACTAAGAATTGAGAAATTACTAGCTCTACAAGCTTGCATGCTCAATTTGGCTCTTATCCTCAACAAAATCTTATAGTAATAAAACCTATGTTACATCTCTATACAAGCTGAAAAAAATATGAAAAGAAATTGTACGAAAATTTTTTGATCAAGAAATTTGCCGTTGGTTGATGTCTACTATGTCTTATGGGTTTATTTGGCTTTTTCTGAATTTTTGCTGGGTATTCCTTCAGTGTTTTTCTTTGTCTAATGCTCTTTGAACTCCGATGATGTTTTGTCTCAGAGAGCATTCATGAGAGATCGGTGAGCCTGCGACGATACGCTAAACATTGTTGGAATTACAATGTAATCGCATGAACCGGCTCCACGGATGAACAATAAAGATCTAATCCACAGGTTCCTATCAACTTGTGAAATATCAAACTTGACTTGATTTAGGCCCAATCATAGCATCTCTGGTCAATGCATCTGGCTATCAGAGACGTGGCATTGGGCCTCAACAAGCATGCTAAAGTAAACAAAAATAAATTAAAACATGGATAAACCTTAAACCGATTACAGTGATCCCTCAGTGACCCATTTAAAATCACACATACAGCTGATCCAGAAATCGCAAAACGTTTGCATCTGTGTACTTCTGTTTCAACTTCCCTTATAAAACATATCCAACGTTCAATTGGAGATAAAGGGCTAAGAATAGGAGACAGAACAGAATGTGATGGGGTGAAACAGCTGCTGTTAAGTGTCGTACGGCACTTCCTATCATGAGGTCGTTCCTCCTCAGTAGGATCAATAAGTACTACAAACACCTATTCATCAACCTAAAAGTGATTCAGATAAGAGCACGATATTGAGAGGACAACACTAATGTGTTACAGAACATGGAAATCACAGAGAATCGTGCTTGCAGTCACTCAACATTGGTCGACTACGACACCAAATTAGTCGGTTATTTAAGAATGATGATCAAAAAAAAAAAAAAAAATCCTAAGTTATTATTGCAGCCATTAGAAGATCGAATATAACCATTAGAAGATCGATAGAAGTATTACAGCTATTAGGACTACAGGAAGGTAGGTTACTCAAACCTTTTTTAGGAACAGATAACAGTAACAAATGCTGATATAGAGAAGCCTCAGATAGCCACCTATTTATTTGCATCAAATGATGGTTGATTAACCTCAGCGGTAATTCCAACAATGTTTAGCGTATCGTCGTAGGCTTACCGATCTCTCATGAACGCTCTCCGAGACAAAACATCATTGAAGTTCAAACAGCATTAGACAAAGAAAAACATCAAAAAAATTGTCACGTCCCCGATCCGAGATTATGAATCGAGGGTCACGGCAACCGCCGCATATTTATAGAAAACTTTTCCCATAAGCATGCAAGGCATTTCATCATGATATCTTACACATAAAGTTAAATAATTTTTCAATTTTTAATAATCAAACCTTAGTCCAAATAATAAATCAAAACTCAGTGTCCAAAAGAAAAATAATTGTCTGACAAAGTCAACACTTAAAAATAAAAGTCTTGAATCAATTCTGAGAAAATCCTAAATCAAATGAGCTAACTCCATCTCTAATCGCTCTCCCAACCGGAATCCCGCATCATGCTAATTTTCTGGATCTGTAAAGAAAAATATAAAACTCATCATGAGCTAAATAGCCCAATAAGCAGTGTATACCTTTAACTGAATGAATCAGACAATAATACTATACATATCGATTTACTGATAATAACAAAATCAATATGTAAATTCATGAAATCATAATCATACTATCAATCATATATAAAATTTCAATTCATCATAATTTCAACTTATGCTCATCATCTTAAATTCATCAATTTCTTAGGTTCTTCTTACCAACTATGACTATGACCACATTTTCCCAGTGGCAGGGTCATAATACCGCGTATCTGCTTGCGGTAGGCTGCGAATCATCTAGCAGCCAAGTCCTTTAGAACCGCTAGTCTCGCTGGCGATTTGTCGCTGGTCTCTCTGGCGACATGTCACTGGTCTCGCTGGCGACCTAAACCCTCAGGACAATCAATTGCCAACATATATGCCCCCATTGGCGAGGTCCTTTACATAGTCAGGTTGTCAAATTCATATCATCTTCCAATTCATATATTATTTTCAAAAATAATATAAATAAATGATATTCGAGTCAAATCATATCATTCTTTATAATCACACATCATCATAATAATTTTTCAACAAATAACTTCAATCATAAATAATTTCTACAATTAACTTCAATCATAAATAATTTCAACAATTAACTTCAATCATAAATAATTTTAATAATTATTTTCAATAAATATTTTCAATCACAAGCATGCCATGAATTTATTTAATTCAGAATTTATAATTTACCAGATAAATTTAATAAAAGTAAACACTACTTACCTCAAAAGAAAATCCAAACTAGGAATTCTAGAAATCTTGAAAATCTTTCTCATACGTCAAATATCATATTTTGATCAAAATTTCATCAAATTAAAAAATTAAAATTTGTTAAAATCCAATGTCCCCACATGGATCAACTTGACGACAGCATCTAAGATTTTCGGACTGATCCATGGAAACTCTTCTTATATTTCTTTTAATTATTATTATTATTTTATTCTTTTTTATTTTATTTTTTTTAATTCCATAAATTTTAAAAATCTAAGAGAGAGAGCAGAGAGAGAAAGTTTCTCTCCCCCTTTTCTTTTTCTCTCTTTTTTTTATTTTTTTTCTTTTTTTTTCCTTTCTTTTTTTTTTCTTTTTTTTTCTTTTTCTTCTTTTTCTTTTCTCTTTTTCTTCTTTTTCTTTTCTTTTCTTTTCTCTTTTTCTTCTTTTTTTTCTTTTCTCTCGGGCTCCTTCCTAGCCGAAACAGGAGACCGGCAGGTCCCCTCCCTTGACCGACCGTTCAGACCACGGTCGATACGGTGGAGGCCGGCGGCAGAGGGAGGCAATTCTCTCGAGTTCGGAAAGGCAAGGCCGGCAGTCGGTTGTGATCGCCAATGCCGGAAAATCAAAGGGAAGAAGAGACCAAATAGGAGTCTCTTCTCCGACCAAAAATCGGCGACACCCATCGCCGACAGTCGCGCACAGAGGCACGAGAAGAAGGAGAAAGAAGAGAGGAAGAGGAGAAAAACTTACTTCGGCCTCCGGTGACCCCGCCGGTGAGCAATCACGGCGAGAACGAAACAAGTATCCGTGACTCCAATCAAAAAATTCAGGGAGGAAGAGAGGAGAATAGGATCGGTGATCGGCTTCTAAGGAAGGGGAGGACCTTTTCATAGAGAGCCCTAGGACTCCTGGTGGTCCTAGGACTCCTGATCTCCGGGGTTTAATCGGAGAAGAAGACTCCTACCGGGAGTCTTCTTCCCGGTTCCCCTATTTTTTTTTTTTTTTGGGCTTGGGTCTTGATAGATGGGCTTGGGCTATAACATTCTTCACCTCTAAAAGAAATTTTGTCCTCGAAATTTTTCATACCTGTAGTCTCGAAGAGCTGGGGATATTTTTGCTTCATTTCTTCCTCTAGTTCTCAAGTAGCTTCTCTTTCTGAATGTCGACTCCACTGTACCTTGACATAATGAATGTTGCGACGTCTCAGCACTTGTTCTTTATGGTCCATGATCCGTATCGGATATTCTTCATATGATAGATCTTTTCTAGCTTGCAATGGTTCAAGTTCCACGATGTGACTTGGGTCTAGTAAATATTTCTTTAACATAGAAACATGAAAAATATTATGTACTCCTACAAGTAAAGGTGGTAAGGCAAGTCTATAAGCCACCTCACCAATTCTTTTCAAAATCTCAAATGGACCCACATATCTAGGATTCAATTTGCCACGAATGCCAAATCTTGAGATTCCTTTTGAAAGAGATACTTTGAGAAATACATGGTCACCAATTTAAAATTCTAATTTCCGTCTCCTGTTATCTGCATAACTTTTCTGTCTGCTTTGTGCTGCCCGAAGTCGTTCTTTAATTAATTGAATCTTCTCGACTGCTTGTTGAACAAGTTCGGGACCCAATATTCTCCCCTCACCAATATCATCCCAGTGAATCGATGATCGACATCTTCTACCATATAATGCTTCATAAGGTGCCATACCAATGCTAGCCTGATAACTGTTATTGTAAACGAACTCAATCAAAGGTAGATGCTCATCCCATGAACTTTTCATATCCAAAATACAAGTTCTCAACATATCTTCTAAGATCTGAATAGTTCTCTCTGACTGACCATCAGTCTGTGGATAAAAAGCTGTACTGAAGTTCAATTTTATTCCTAATGCCTTGTGTAAGCTCTTCCAAAACTGAGATACAAATCTGGTGTCTCGATCCGATACGATGGTCACTAAAATTTCATGTAGCCTTACAATTTCTTTCATATATAATTTTGCTAGTCTTTTCAAAGTAAATCCAACTCTAATTGATAGAAAGTGTGCAGACTTTGTCAATCGGTCCACAATCACCCAGGCTGCATCATTTTTACTTGGAGTCTTTGGTAGTCCAGTTATAAAATCCATAGTGATATATTCCCACTTCCATACTGGAATATCAAGAGGTTGAAGTAGTCCCGCAGGTCTCTGATGTTCAGCTTTAACTTGTTGATACACCAAACATTGAGCCACAAATTGAGCGATCTCTCTCTTCATATTATTCCACCAGTATATTTTCTTTAAGTCTCTATACATCTTAGTACCTCCCAGATGAACTGTATAACCGGTCTGATGTGCTTCCTGAAGTATTTCATGCTTGAGTATTGAATCATTGGGTACGCAAATTCTATTTTCGAACCTCAACGAACTATCATCATGTATCTTGAATTCAGATTAAACACCAGCTTCCACTGAATTCCTTATTTTCATTAGTTGTGGATCATCATGCTGGGCAACTATAATTCTTTCAATGAGTGTTGGCTGAACCCTCATGTTGGCTAATCGTACTGTTGAGTCATATATTCGGATGTCTAATTTTAGTTTTCTTATATCCTTCAATAATTGGCTTTGATGTGCGATTAAAACCGCCAAATTTTCCACATATTTTTTACTAAGGGCATCAGCAACGACATTAGCTTTTTCGGGATGATAATGGATTGTTAAATCATAATCTTTCAATAGTTCTAACCACCTTCTCTATCTCATGTTTAATTCCTTCTGCGTAAAAATATATTTCAAACTCTTATGATTAGTAAATACTTCACACTACGCATCGTATAAGTGATGTCTTCAAATTTTTAGGACAAAAATCACTGCAGCTAATTCCAAATCATGTGTCGGATAATTCTGTTCATATGATTTCAATTATCTTGAGGCGTAGGCCACTACCTTACCATGTTGTATCAATACATAGCCGAGTCCCTTTTTAGATGCATCACTATATATTGTGAATCCTTCATCTCCTGTTGGTATAGTAAGGATAGGGGCTGAAACTAATCGTTATTTTAACTCTTGAAAATTCTGTTCACAATCTTCGTTCCACTCGAATTTAATCCCTTTTTGAGTAAAACGAGTTAAAGGTGCAGCTATGCGAGAGAATCCTTCTACAAATCATCTATAATAACCTGCCATTCCCAGAAAGCTTCGAATCTCAGAAATATTTGTAGGTCTGTTCCACTGCATCACAGCTTCCACTTTTGTTGGATCCACAGAAATTTCATCTTTAGACACGATGTATCCAAAAAAGACTATTTTGTCCAACCAAAATTCACACTTCTTAAATTTGGCATAAAATTTTTCTTTCCTCAATATTTGTAGTACACATCATAAATATTCTTCATGCTCCAATTTACTCCTTGAATATATCAAGATATCGTCAACAAATATGACAACAAACTTATCAAGATAGGATTTGAATATTCTGTTCATTAATCCATAAAGACTGTTGGAGCATTGGTTAACCCAAAAGGCATCACTAAAAATTTATAATGTCCATAACGAGTTCTAAATGCAGTCTTTGGTACGTCCTCTGTTTTGATTTTTAACTGATGATATCCTGAACGAAGATCAATTTTTGAAAAGACTTGTGCACCTTGCAGCTGATCAAACAAATCATCGATTCGAGGTAGAGGATACTTATTTCTGATAGTGTTCTTATTCAACTCTCTATAGTCGATACAAAGCCTCATACTACCATCTTTCTTCTTCACAAATAAGACTGGAGCTCCCCAAGGAGATACACTAGGCCTTATAAAATCTTTATCCAACAAATCCTATAATTGATCTTTTAACTCCTTCAACTCCATAGGGGCCATTCGGTAAGGAGCTTTAGAAATCGGATCGGTATTGGGCACCAACTCAATGGTAAATTCAATTTCTCTGTCTGATGGTAGTCCGGTTAAATCATCAATGAATACATCCAAAAATTCATTTACGATGAAAATATCCTGTAACTTTAATTCATCATGTTCTTTATTCTTTATTGATACTAGGTAACCTCTACATCCCTTTCTTAGCATCTGTCTAGCTTGCACAAATGAAATAATATGTGGAGGGGTGGTTTCTGTACTTCCATCAAAATTGAATGTCAATTCTTTCAGTATTTGAAAGTTCACTCTCTTTCCATGACAATCCACAGAGGCATGATAAGTAGCAAACCAATCCATTCCTAGAATGACATTGAAATCATGCATATCTAGGATCACCAAATCTGTCAGTAATTCTCTTTCTCCTATTCTGATACTACATGACTTGCACACACTTTCGATACTCAAAATACCACCTACTGGTGTCTCAACATATAATTTGATTTTCATAGGTTCACATACTATATCATGTTGTCTAATAAAAGTTATGGATATAAAGGAGTGTGTAGTACCAGAATCAAACAAAACTGAAGTAGAAATATCGGATACAGGAATGATACCTGTCACCACAGCATTAGAGGCCTGAGCATCCTGTTGTGTGAGTGCATAGATCCTTCTTTGAGTTTTCAGCCTTTGACCTCCATCCTTTGTTTGTGTGGATCTATTCTCATTCCTCTGGGGGCAATCTGCAATTTTGTGTCCTTTCTGTCCACAGCTAAAACAAGAACCAGTATTCCATGGGCAATTAGAAGACTCATGCTCTCTTCGGTCACATCTCGAACATCTAGCTGTCTCATTCTCACGATTCTTATCATTTGCTGGTTTCTTTGCTGAACCCTTATTGTTCTGATTTCGTCATTGAGTTCAACCAAACCTATTTCTCTTCTTCTGATTCCGTTCTCTCTCTGCATGTGCTTCATTAACTTCCCTCTCAATTATCAGAGCTTTATTCACAATTGAGGCATAAGTAGTTAACTCATAGGGTACAACTTGTTTTCTAATATCTGTCTTCAATCTCATTTCAAATTTATGTACTCTGTCTTGCTCAATCTCAACTAATCTTGGAATAAACTTGGCTAACTCCATGAATTTAGCTTCATATTCTGCAACAGATCTGTTCTCCTATTTCAGATGAATGAACTCCTGCTCTTTCTGTATTCTGGTACTTCGAAGGAAGTACTTGTCAAAGAATTCATCTCGAAATCTCTCCCAAATGAGTGGTATCCTATCATGTTCATATTTTTATTCAAGTATATGCCACCAGTTGTATGCCTCACCTTATAACAGATATGCTGTGTAGCGGATCTTCTCTTCGTCGTGGCATTCTTGCACGACGAATGCCTTCTCCATTTTCATAATCCAGTTATTTGCTTTCAGTGGCTCGATGGTCCCTTTGAAGGCTGAAGGGGCTAGCTTCTTAAACTCGACGATATTGTATCTCTGCATCGGATGTTCTCCATGTCCAGGTGTCAGTGGAGAATGTTGACATGGCTGTGCATGTTGTTGTTGAAGTAACTGTTGTTGTATTTGAACTACTCCGATCAGAGTTTGCATTAGTTGAGTCATGTTCGGCTCCTCCTGTACTGTCGGAGTATTTTCGGTAGGATCAAGGATTCCCTCCTACTGAGATATGCCGCTATTCAATTGGGGAGTGTTATCACCAAGTAGATTTGATGTCCCTCCTACCGCTCCTTGAGTATTTTTCGTTCGCCATGGAGGTATTTTGACCTATGACAAATTTGAGATAATAACTTATCCTTAATAAGGTTATAAACTTACTTGAGATAGGTCAGATCATAATTATCGTAACTAACCTCTCGAATTTTCTAATATCTACCCATCACTCGCTCATTATATTCTACATGTCTTTATCTATCTACTTATGCTCTGATATCATATTAATTGTCACGCCCCCGACCCGAGATTGTGAATCGAGGGTCATGGCAACCGCCGCATACTCATAGAAAATATTTTCCATAAGCATACAAGGTATTTCATCATGATATCTTACACATAAAGTTAAATAATTTTTCAATTTTTAATAATCAAACCTTAGTCCAAATAACAAATCAAAACTCAGTGTCCAAAAGAAAAATAATTGTCTGACAAAGTCAACACTTAAAAATAAAAGTCTTGAATCAATTCTGAGAAAATCCTAAATCAAATGAGCTAACTCTATCTCTAATCGCTCTCCCAATCGAAATCCCGCATCATGCTAATTTTCTGGATCTGTAAAGAAAAATATAAAACTCATCATGAGTTAAATAGCCCAGTAAGCAGTGTATACCTTTAACTGAATGAATCAGGCAATAATACTATACATATCGATTTACTGATAATAACAAAATCAATATATAAATTCATAAAATCATAATCATACTATCAATCATATATAAAATTTCAATTCATCATAATTTCAACTTATGCTCATCATCTTAAATTCATCAATTTCTTAGGTTCTTCTTACCAACCATGACTATGACCATATTTTCTCTGTGGCAGGGTCATAATACCGCGTATCTGCTTGCGGTAGACTGCGAATCATATGGCAGCCAAGTCCTTTGAAACCGCTGGTCTCGCTGGTGGTTTGTCGCTGGTCTCTCTGATGACATGTCGCTGGTCTCACTGGCGACATAAATCCTCAAGACAATCAATTGCCAACGTATATACCCCCATTGGCGGGGTCCTTTACATAGTCAGATTGTCAAATTCATATCATCTTTCAATTCATATATTATTTTTAAAAATAATATAAATAAATAATATTCGAGTCAAATCATATCATTCTCTATGATCACACATCATCATAATAATTTTTCAACAAATAACTTCAATCATAAATAAGTTCTACATCTAACTTCAATCATAAATAATTTCAATAATTAACTTCAATCATGAATAATTTTAATAATTATTTTCAATAAATATTTTCAATCACAAGCATGCCATGAATTTATTTAATTCAGAATTTATAATTTATCAGATAAATTCAATAAAAGTAAACACTACTTACCTCAAAAGAAAATCTAAACTAAAAATTTTAAAAATCTTGAAAATCCTTCTCCGAACTTGATACGTCAAATATCATATTTTGATCAAAATTTTATCGAATTAAAAAATTAAAATTTGTTAAAATCCAATATCCCCACATGGATCAACTTGACGATAGCATCCAGGATTTTCAGACTGATCCATGAAAACTCTTCTTATATTTCTTTTAATTATTATTATTATTTTATTATTTATTTTATTATTTTTTTTTTAATTTTATAAATCCTAAAAATCTAAGAGAGAGAGAGCAGAGAGAGAAAGTTTCTCTCTCCCTTTTCTTTTTCTCTCTCTTTTTTTTTCTTTTCTTTTTTTTCTTTTTCTTTTCTTTTCTTTTTTTTTTCTTTTTCTTCTTTTTCTTTTCTCTTTTTCTTCTTTTCTTTTCTTTTCTCTTTTTCTTCTTTTTTTCTTTTCTCTCGGGCTCCTTCCTGGCCGAAACAGGGGACCGGCAGGTCCTCTCCCTTGACCGGCCGTTCAGGCCACGGTCGACACAACGGAGGCTGGCAGCAGAGGGGGGCAACTCTTCCGAGTTCGGAGAGGCAAGGCCGGTGGTCGATTGTGATCGCTGGCATCGAAAAAATAAAGAAAAGAAGAGACCAAACAGGGGTCTCTTCTCCGACCAAAAATCGACGACACCCGTCACCGACAGTCGCATACAGAGGCACGGGAAGAAGGAGAAAGAAGAGAGGAAGAGGAGAAAAACTTACTTCGGCCTCCGATGACCCCGCCGGTGAGCAATCACGGCGAGAACGAAACAAGTATCCACAGCTCCAATCGAGAAAATCAGGGAAGAAGAGAGGGGAATAGGACTGGTGATCGGCTTCTAAGGAAGGGGAGGGCCTTTTTATAGAGAGCCCTAGGACTCCTGGTGGTCCTAGGACTCCCGATCTCTGGGGTTTAATCGGAGAAGAAGACTCCTACCGGGAGTCTTCTTCCTGGTTCCCCTATTTTTTTTTTTTTTTTGGGCTTGGGTCTTGATAGATGAGCTTGGGCTATAATAGGAATACTCAGCAAAAATTCAGAAAAAGCTAGATAAACCCATAAGACATAGGAAACATCAACCAACGACCAATTTCTTGATCGAAAAATTTTTGTACAAATTTCTTGATCAAATAAGACTTAACAGAGAAAATCATGTAGAAAAACTACACGGAGAGAATAAACAACCAAATTCTCATCATCACCATGAAATACAATAGAAAGATGCAATCATGGACAAAACCTTTTAAAGAAGGGCTTACCTGTGGACTTCACCACCATTTCAATCTGCTCGCCGACCAAATCGATGGAATGTTAGGGAAGAATGATGAAGCTTTGCGCAGAAAAACCATCACTAGTATTTTATCTTTAGTTTCCCATTTTGTTATACTGTATATGATTTTCTGTAAGTATATATGACATCTCGAATAATATATATGACATCCTGTGAATATATATGATATCCTGAATAATATATATAGCTTCCTAATGTCTTATATGACTTTCTGTGAATATATATGATATTCCGAATAATATATATGACTTCTTGTAAATATATATTGTCACGCCTCCGACCCGAGATTATGAGTTTAGAGATCATGGCAACAACCGCATACTTATGAAGAACTCCCTTCATAAGTATGCAAGACATTCCAAAAATGATATCAATGCATTATAGCGAAATCATAATAAATTAAGATCAAAATTTAATTAACTAAATTTCAACTTTAGTTTTTCACAAAATTTCAATAATGTTTGAAGAACTTATATCATTGCATCTCAAATAATAATCTTATAAAGACATCACAATAAATCTATATTGTCAACTCTCGCTTCTAGCTCACTTTCAAAACAATACCCATATCTGTAATTAAGAATCCGAATCTGAAAAATAAAAGAGAGAGGTAATAAATTAGATAGCCTAATAAGCAATGATCACTTTAAGTAAATTTACATTAAGCAATAAAGTAAATAATCATTTAAAGAAATTAAGTATATAAAATTCATCAATTCAAAATTAATTTCAATTATGCAACATAGTTCATGCCAAAATTTAATTCTTTTTCAAAAATTTTAATTTTTTTGAAGAATTCAATTTCTTTCATTCTCAAGTTCTTCTTATCAACTATAAACTATGACCATATTTTTTCTATGATAAAATCATAACATCACGTATTATCTTGCGATGAGCTACGAATCATCTGACAGTAAAGTCCTTCGAAACCACTAATCTACTAGTGGTTTGTCGCTAGTCTGCTGGTGACATAACTTCTCAAGATAAATCAATTACTAATATATCAGCCCTCATTAGCGGGGTCCTTTACATAGTCAGGTTGTCAATTCATATCATTCTTGAATCAAATTCTTCATAAATCATCTTTCTTATTCTAGTTCGATAGAAATACATATAATCATGTGGTATCAAAATCAATCAACATAATACATAATAAAATCAATGCATTCAATCATGTTTTATCATAATATTTTAAAATAAGATATTTTCAATAAAAAATATCATTCATCAAATTCATGCATCATTTCATAAATTATATCAAAAAATATATTATAATTTATCGATAAATCTAGAAATAATGAATCATTACTTATTGGGCTGTCTAGCTTATTACCTCTCTTTTTTACTTTTCAGATTTAGATTTTTAATTGTAGACATGGGTATTGTTTTGGAAGTGAGCTAGAAGCGAGAGTTGATAATATATATTTATTATGATGTCTTTACAAAATTATTATTTGATATGTAATTGATATAAGATCTTTAAATATTATTGAAATTTTATAAAAAACTAAAGTTGAAGTTTAGTTAGCTAAATTTTGATCTTAATTTATTATGATTTTTACTGTAATGCATTGATATTATTTTTGAAATATCTTGCATGCTTATGGAGAGAGTTCTTCATAAGTATACGATGGTTGCCATAACCCCTAGACTCATGATCTCAGATTAGCGGTGTGATAATTAATATAGTATCAGAGCATAAGTAAATAAATTATGATATATAAAATCATATATGAGTATAGGTGGATAGATACTAAAGACATTGGAATGATAGCTTATATTGATTTTGACATATCTTAGAAATTTAGATTGATACAAGTGCATCAATGGATTTGAATCAGAGTGAGGCAACAGAAGCATAGTGGTTGAAATTATTTTCAAGTTGATTAGAACAATAATTTGGTCTGAAAGTTAATATACTGAAAGATTAGATTTTGAATTAAGGGATAACTATTGCTTGAGATAAAAGTAACATTAAATTTTTGAGGACCTGAGTAAGAAAAATTTCAAGGATGAATTTTTTTTGGGAAAAAGGCAATGTAATATCCCGTATAGATCTTAAAACAAGCAGTAAAAAAAAAAAAATTTAAGCCAGCATATGCTCTACACGTACTGGGAAGCCTGGAATTAATATGGAAAGGGGACGAATGCATGGAAGGAACTCCCAAAGAGTTTTCTTCCTTCTCTGATTCAAAGTCCTAAAAACACTAGGAATCAAAGCCCAAATCAAATTCAAATTCATTTCTATTAGAGGTTTATTTAAGGGCCTCGATCTCCTTGGTTTTTCCTCAACAAAAATCCATGTCATTCGCTGCACTTTTACCCACTTTTCTTCTTGGATTACCGGTGATAGAACTCATTGCGGTCATCAAAAGATCAGACCAATCTTTGCCGAAGACAAGGTAATCCAATTGGATGATCTTCCTCTCAATTTTCTTTAGATCCTAAGCTCGGATTTTAGACATGATTTCTGTCAGAAATTTTGTAAAAATTTTGTTATCAAATTTCCTGTTTTCCCCATCCATTTTTTTTGGTTCTCTACCATCATAGGCCGCCATCGGTCATCGGACCCAATCGACTATCACCGTCGAGGACTACCCCTCCGACCACGAGACTCCTCGGTTGGGAGGAGGACCTCCCAGCTTCGGAAATAAGGGAAGGAAGAGCCCCCCCCCATTCCATGAAAGAAGAAGAGAACAAAGGACGTGTGGGTTCTCTATTTCCCATGGAAAAAAAAAAGAAACGAAAAGAAAAAAAAAAGAAAGAAAAAAAGGAAGAAAAGAGAGAGAGAGAGAGAGAGAGAGAGAGAGTTTCTCTCTCTTTCTTCTTTTCATGCTCTAAGTCTGAATCCTTACTTTCTCTCTCTAAAATGTTAAATTTTTTCTCTACTTTCTCTCTAAATTTTTCTCTCTATAATGTTTCTCTCTTTTGATGGATTTTTTTCTCTCGAAGTTATCTTTTTAAGATTAGCCCAGTGAAGAATTTTCTTTCAATAATTTTGATCGAGCTTAGTGAAGAATCTGATTTTAAGTGAGATTTTGATTTAAATTTATTTAGATCTAATTTTAAATTAAAATTAATATAAAAATATAATTTTAAATAATAAATTTTAAAAAATATTCTCAAGATTAATCAATCCGTTCGTTCAGTGCTCTATAGAGATAAATAATAAACTATCTTTCTCGAGATATTTTATATTTATTTTGAAAGTAAATAATTATTCTTTGAATTATGAATGCTTATGAAATTATATTTTAAACAGCAAGTAATTTGAAAGTTGATATTTTCTGAAATATTATGGTTTATTGATTATGCATATATTCAGTAAAAGTTATGATATGTTATAATACAAAAGTATTTTGATATGAATTAGATTTATGCTCTCAGCCTAACTATATTTCAGTGGTTTCCGTCAATGGAAATTGTACATTGGTAATCAGTGGATCCTACTAATGGAGATTATATGTTAGTACTCGGTGGACCTTGTCAGTGAAGGTTGTGTGCTGGTATTCAGTACATCCTGCCAGTGCGGGTTGTGCATTGGTATTTAATAGACCTCGCCAATGGAGGTTATATATTGACCATAATTACAGGCTGCTAAGTTATATGTATTTTTAATTCAAATCAAATTTATGATTATATTTTGAAAGATTTGATTTATATTGAATTAGCGTAGAATATATTATCATGTTATTTATGATATTTATTTAAAAACATCATATCTATGATAATATCTAAAATATCTAGTTGAGATATTTATTACTTACTGGGCTATCAAGTTTATTACCTCTCTATTTTATTTTTCAGATTCAGATAATTAGTTACAAGTGTGGGCATTAATTTTGAGAAAGAGCTTTTAGAAGTGAGATTTGACACTGTCAACTTCATTGAATTTTGATCTTAATTTATTATGATTTCAGCTATGATGCATTGATATCGTGATAAGATACCTTGCATGCTTGGGAAGAAGTTTTTTATGAGTGTGCAGCAGTTACCATAACCCCTATACTCATAATCTCAGAGCAACAGAATGATATATATGACATCTTGAATAATATATTGTTTCCTAATATCTTATATGACTTCCTATGAATATATATGATATTTTAAATAATATATATGACTTCTTATGAATATATAAGATGTTCTGAATAATATATATGACTTTCTAACATCTTATATAACATCAAAAAGTTATATATATTGTTTAGGATGTCATATATACTCACAGAAAGTCATATATATTATTCAGGATGTCATATATATTTACAGAAAATCATATAAGATGCTAGAAAGCCATATATATTATTTGAAACGTCATATATATTCAAAAAAAGTCATATATATTCTTCAGAATATCATATATACTCACAAAAAATCATATAAAGTATTAGAAAGCTATATATATTATTCAAAATATCATATAGATTCACAGGATGTCATATAGATTCATAAGAAGTCATACAAGACATTAGGAAGTTATATATATTATTCAGGATGTCATAAATACACAGAAAGTTATATATATAGTTCAAAACGTCATATATATTCACGTAAAGTTATACAAGATATTAGAAAGTAATAATATTATTTTTTCTCTTATTGTATAGAGAAAAAGATATTTTTGTTACTAAAAATTGAAGGAAGAAAAAGCTAGGTGGCATTAAATGTATGTCCCATCGTTAAGTATGCTACATGCTTTAAGATAGTTGGATGGTGTGCTCCACGTCAAATTTATTGCACCGCATACGGTGCACAAAAACTTTCTCATATATATATATATATATATATATATATATATATATATATATATATATATATATATATATATATATATATATATATATGTATGTATGTATGTATGTATGTATGCATATGTACTTGTATATGTGGAGAGTCTTTTGCAAGCACAGGGTTCTCCATTCATTATCCTCAACAATGTTATCGATAGAACTATAATTAGTAGATCTCTCATTCAATAGGATTCTTTATCTAGTTTCTTTATCATATCTTATTATAAAATAATAGGATCATGGGCACATGCTACATGTGGGTCTTTATCTCAGCAAGGTTCTTATTAAATTTTCATGGGGCCAGGAACTATAGGAATGGCATCAAATCGGATTTGGGATGGATTTCTATCTATCTAAATCTAAACTCAAATACCTAATAAACTATCCAAATCCAGCCCAAACCTATAGGAACTGTATTTTTTTTGCCTGAACCCATCTCAATTGGACATTGGATAATTCAGATTTATCCGATCCGAATCCAATTGAGTCATATTGAGTATGTTTTTTTTAATTTCTGTAAACCTAAAACCATATTAGTATGTGGGGCGGTGGCTGAAAGGAATAGGGGAAAAGGAAAAAGAGGGGAATGCATGAATAAGTTAGAGTTTAGTAACTAATTGGTGATAATTGATAAAATATATTTAATATAATATATATATATATTTTTTAAAATATTAAAATAGTTTGGATCAGATTTGGGTCGAGTATCGAGTTGGGTGCATAACTATCCAGTCCTAATCCAAACCCAAGGCATTCGGATTTTATCCAAATGCAATCAACGTATTGACTACCTGACCTAATCAGGTCGGGTCGGATCGGATCGAATATCCATAGAATTTTTTTGTTGCAACCCCTAAAACTAAGATATTTTTCTTTTGCAAAAATTAGAGAGATGCTTCTTCAATTTTGAACTAATTATACTTCAGCCCAAAATTTTTAAAAAGTGTCAATTAGCTACTTAAACTTAATTTTCATTATATTATGGCTCATCTGTTTATCTTCATTATAAATTATTATCATGTGATGGTCACATGATAACAAAATATTCATGAAATCCCAAAAATTTCCTTCCACTTAGATCATCCATTGGTTTCTTTGAGATCTGTGTAGGTGGATGGATGAATAATAGAGGACGAAGCGCTTTGAGATTTATATAGATAGATGAATGAATAATAGGTGACGAAACATTTTAACTACGATCGTGGATGAATGATAGAGGATTTAAATACTTTAAAATTGATACATATTGATGATAGAGGATGGAGTAGTTTGAGATCTATGAGATGGGTGATCTAATATAGTAAAGGTAGAGATTAACATGGGTCTAGACGATCATCCACAATCGAGGAGATTGCGGGTGGATTGAAATTGATAGTTTAAGATGCTGGTGCTACCTAGGTGCCTCTGACATCGCTTGAACGGAGAACAGAGGAGCAAGGGTGTGGTGCCCTTGGCTTCTAGCCCTTGGCCCTCGATCCCCATCTTTGGTCTCACTGAACAGAAGCGACCTCGCAACCGAGGCACGATATCTAGAACATAAGAATAAAGGTCCTCTCGAATTAGAGATACTGTGCCCTTGAAATGCGATTGCCTTGAGGTGCATCCTTATCCCTAAGTCTTGTTGGACTGAGGTGCCCTTGGAACATAGAGCAATGCTGATGCCCTAAGTTGAAGGAGAAAATTGGAAGAAGAAAGAGGATAGGAGCGAATGCTCTCATGATTGCAAGACTCAGCGGTGGATCTCATCATCGACATTTGATTTTGCCAATGGACTCACCAATCACATGGATCTTATCATCAATAAACTTGCTTTGAGATCCGTGACAATATCAAATGCATAAATTTGTTTTGAAATTTATGCCTGTGGAATAATTATGAAGTGCAGAGAGCTTTGAAATCCGTATGGTAGGTTATCCAACAAGGAATTTGCAAAAAGAAAAAATAAATATTCTTTTGCATGAAGCTACAATCCAATTCTTCTGAGTGAAAATATATTTTTATCTTGTTTTAAAAAAAATTCATTAACAATATCAGAATTCAGATAAACAGTTAGGCCATATTATAATAAAAATTAAAATTTGATAGTTAATTAAATTTTTTAAAAATTTAGGATCAAATTATAGCCAGCTGCGGTGTCCTGTTTTCTCAGATCTCCCTGCCAACTCTTGGATTTGCGCGGATCCCTTCAAGCCGGTAAAGCATCAAATGTTATCTGAAGAAAAGTAAAATTACTTTTCGGTTATAAAGTTGGTTTCCTTCGCACCGCACACGTGAAAGACACTACTTCAGCATGCTCTGTTAGTGGAGTTCAGCACAAGCTAGTGGCCCACCCATCATTGACCACTTGGTGGTCTCGAGCTGTACGAGTGGCTAAGGATGAGGATAAACTTGGGAGCTGGGATCCATCAATGGTCAAAGAGAACAGGCTGGTGCTAGCAGTCCACCTTGTCGTGTGATGACAAATCCAATTTCATGCTGTGGCAGAGTTAATTTTGTTGTCATGAAATCAACGGGGCTCAATTAAAAAATTAATTTAATCATGTCAAAAAATATCTAATTTTTTTAAATTTTTTAAATTTTATTTTAAATTTTTATTTAATATAATTAAATCATCTAAATTTTAAATTATTTTAATTTAAATTTTGATCGTAATTCCTACTGATCTGCTGTGATAGAATTATCATGTGATGTCGTCTAATTTACTTATATATATATATTTATATTTTAAAATTATGTTACGCGGCAACTCCATTATAATAGATCAATGAAAAGTACAGTTAGAATTTGAATTAAATTAATTTAAAATAAGATAATATGATTATATTAAATAAAATTTAAATTTAAAATTTAAAAAAAATTAGAGTTTTCTTTCTATGATTAAGCTCAAAAGGATAATTTAAGTGCAGGCACGTAAGTCATAACGACAAAAGAATGCATCCCGTGACCTAAAAAAAATACAGAAAGCATGCATGGGATGACAGTTATCAGTCGCATGGTTAGAATGGTGCAAATTGGCACGGTAGCAGCATCCTTTTCCTGTGCAACAGACAATGAAAACGTGCGTCGTGGCATGCATGATGCCACATGTACGAGAGCATGACAAAGGGACGTAATGACAGGGGATCGGAGAGAAAACTCTTTTGGCTTCCCGAGCCACGCATGGTTGGGTGAATGCAGCCGCAACATGTGATGGAGCCTCAGAGTCAAATCGGAGGCTACATGCATATAGGACAAATGATGAAGGGAGTGATGATGGGGATGGGAGGAGCATTCGGGCAAGGGCCTACATTTCATTCAAGATGGGTTCGCTTGGACCGCATAAAGTCATGATAGAGGATTTGGGTTTTATCTAAATTCAATCAACTTTTTGACTATCTGATCCAATCAGATTGGATCGGATCGAATCAAATCAAATCAAATACTCACAAATTTAAATTTTGTTGTCATCTTTAAAATCAAGATATTATTCTTTTGCAAAACGTAGAGAGATGCTCTTTTAATTTTGGACCAATTACATTTTAGCTCTAAATTTTTAAAAAATATCAATTAGCTACTTAAATTTAATTTTTATTATATTATGACCATCTATCTTCATTATAAATAATTATCATGTGATGGTCATATGGTAACAAAACATTCTTGAAAGCTCAAAAATTTCCTTCCACTTAGATCATCCATTGGTTTCTTTGAGATCTGTTGTAACATCCCGGCCCAGAATCAAGCCCAAAACCCAAAACCATACAAAAAAAAAAAAAAAAAAAAATGGAGGAGGAGGAAGACTCCTAACCGGAGTCTTCTTCCTCTCCGTTACCTGCGGAATCGGACTCAAAGAGTCCGACTAGGGTAGGAAATCTCTTCTATAAAGATCCCCCGTCCTCCCTTAAGATTTTACGACAAAAATTTCAAAGAAATTCGAGGGATTTGAGAGATTTTCTCAAGGAATACCGTGGATGGTTGATCGGAAGAAAAGGGGGTTCGCCGGAGCTCTTCTCAACCGCCGGAGCAAGGTAAGCCCCTCCCCTTCTTCCTCTCCCTCTTCCCTTTCTCCCCTGGCCCAAAGCCTCGCCGCCGGCCACCGTTTTTGCCAAAAATCAGTCGCGAAAGAATCCCCCTGTTTTCCGATCTCTTCTTGATTCTCCCCGGCCGAACCCTGCCGCCGGCCGTCCGCTGCTAGCCACCGCCGGCCGAACCCCATCGCCGACCATTATCGGATCTCCGGCCAAGCCACCGGAGCCCAAGCCACCGAGGGGGGGGACCTCACGGTTCTCCCCTGTTTCAGCCAAGGGAGGCCGCGGGAAAAGAAAAGAAGAAGAAAGAAGAAGAAGAAAAGAAAAGAAAAAGGAAAAAGAAAAAGGAAAAAGAAAAAGAAAAGAAAAAGGAAAAAGAAAAGAAAAAAAAAAGAAAAAAAAAAGAGAAAGAGAAAAATAAAAATAAAATAAAATAAAATAAAATAAAAAGAAGAAGAAGGAGAGAATTTTTCTCTCTCTCCTTTCTCTCTCCTTTTCTCTCTTTTTTTCTCTCTCCTCTCTCTACATTTTCTCTCTCTAGATTCTCTCTCTAGACTTTTCTCTCTCTTTACGGATTTTGTCTCTCTAGGATCTTTTCTTCCTCTCTGATGCATCACAAACCCTAGGATATATTTGAATTAAAAATATGATGAATTGAGATTGCTCCGAAATTCGTGCGATAGATCTGATCTCAGTCCGATCCTATTCGAAATTTGTAACACTTGATTCATATTGAGTCACCCTGATAGGACCTCTGATGATCTCGATCATGAGTGCCTCATCGGAAGGATACGAAAGTTTCTCTCTCCACTTTCTCTCTCTACTTTCTCTCTCTAGAATTTTCTCTCTCTTCATGAATTTTCTCTCTCTAAAAGTCTTATGGATCAGTGGAGGATCCAGATACTTAGATAAATCCTAATTTTGATTAATCCTAAGAGAGATCCTCGATTTGTGTATTAGGATCAATTATCGGTAATTTTCTCCATATATGTGATTTTTATATTGATCAGGGTTATGAAGAGATGATTGTCTGCATATGATATCGAGTGGAATATTTTGTTAAAGAAATTCATAAATCAAAGAAGAACATCGATTTCTGTGTTTGGATCAGTCACCGGTAAAGGTAAGAATCCCTGTACATGATCACTATTATATATGCTATTTTACTATTGGTCTTGCATCGTTGGTTTTGCATTATCGGATTTGAGATCGATGAATTTATTATATCTGAGATACTGTTATTTGATTTTGAGCATGAGTATGTTATGTCAATATATATGTATCAGAGATTGATGGCATGATTATATGGATATGACATATCTGAATTGATCATAATGCAAGACAGAATTGATTGATGAAATCAATACATAATGATTAAATGAAAAGAAAGAGATATATGGTATGGACTAGCCTTGTCATGTGGAACAGCCGGCCAGGAGCTTATGCCTGGGACAGCCCGCCAGGAGCTTATGCCTGGGACAGCCCCCACTGGCTTACAGGTGGATCAGCCGGCCAGGAGCTCATGCCTGGGACAGCCCGCCAGGAGCTTATGCCTGGGACAGCCTCTCACGGGCTTTGGTACGTGGGACAGCCGGCCAGGAGCTCATCCTGGGACAGTCTTGAAAGACTTTTTAAATGGATTCGATCCGGATGATGACTGAGGTATAGACTTGGATAGTCCAGAGCCAGAAAGAAAATGTTAAAATCATATGATTATGAAAGGAGAAATGAAAGATAAGATATGAAACAATTGTTGAACAAAAGTGTTTCACCGGTTAACATATGATGATGCATCTATTTTGACAAGACAGAAAATTTATGAATGTTTGCATTATTCTGGACATTAAACATGAGATTTTATATTTTATTGCTTATCCTTATTTTCAGACTATATTACTATATCAGTGTGATATGGGAATTCTTACTGGGCTGTAAAGCTCACACCCCTTCATCTTTCTTTTCTTTTCAGAGATACAGGATGTTCATGATTGGCTATGGCTTAGATTTATGGGTGAGCAGATGGATAGATAGAGTGTTATAGTACCTGATCAGAGAACTGAAGAAATTTAATTTGTACCTATATAAAATTTTATGAATTATTATTGAAATTAATTGTTATGGATGTTAAAGTTGTAATATTTAATTTGGCCTTGCATATTCTTTAGGGCTTGCTCTAAGGAGTGTGCGGCCATCACGTATCCGACCCGGGTGTTGGGTTCGGGGCGTGACATCTGTGTAGGTGGATGGATGAATAATAAAAGATGAAGCACTTTGAGGTTTATATAGATAAATGAATGAATAACAGGTGACGAAACACTTTAAATATGATCGTGGATAAATGATAGAGGATTTAAGTACTTTAAAATCTATATAGATGGATGATAGAGGATGAAGTGCTTTGAAATCTTTGAGATGGATGATCCAATATAGAGAAGGTGGAGATTAAAATGGATCTAGACGATCATCCACAGCCGAGGAGATTACAGGTGAATTAAAATTGATAGATTAAGATGCTGGTGCCAGCTAGGTTCCCCTGGCATCGCTTGAACTAAGAACAGAGGAGCAAGGGCGGGGTGCCCTCAGTTCCAGGCCCTTGACCCTCGATCCCAATCCTTCATCTCACTGAATTGGAACGACCTCGAAATCGAGGCACGATGTCTTTAGAACATAAGAATAGAGGCGCTCTCGAATTAGAGGTATATCGCATTTGTAGCATCCTTATCTCTAAGTCTTGTTGGACTGAGGCGCCCTCGGAACATAGGAGCAATGCCGATGTCCTTAGGTGAAAGAGAAAATGGCAAGAAGAAAGAGGATAGGAGTGAGTGCGGATCTCATGATTGTTGGACTCATCGGTAGATCTCATCATAGACATTTGATCTTGCCAATGGACTCACCGATCGTATGAATCTTGTTATCATTTAAGGCTTCGATCCTGCCGGAGATGACTTGGGGTTGAGGTGGTCACACACGCAGGAGATGGTTTTCATGGAGATCTATATATTATAAATTTGCTTTGAGATCCATGACAATATTAAATACATAAACTTGGTTTGAAATTTATGCCTATGGAAGGATTATGAAGTGTAGAACGCTTTGAAATCTGTATGGTAGGTAATCCAACGAGGGTTTTTCAGATCTCCCTCCCAACTCTTGGATTTGCGCGGATCCCTTCAACCCGGTAAAGCATCGCTTTTCGGTTATAAAGTTGGTTTCCTTCGCACCGCATACGTGCAGAAGAAAAAGACACTACTACAGCATGCTCTGTTAGTGCAGTGACTCTCAGGTCACGCTGGTACCCTACCCATCATTGACCACTCGGTCCCTCTCAAGCTATACGAGCAGCAAAGGATGAGGATAAACTTGGGAGCTGGGATACATCAATTGGTCAAAGAGAGCAGGTTGGTGCCAGCAGTGCACCTTGTCGTGTGATGACAAATCCAATTTCATGCTGTGGCAGAGTTAATTTTGTTGTCATGAAATCAACGGGGCTCAACTAAAAATTTAACTTAATCATGTCAAAAAATATCTAATTTTTTTAGATTTTTTTTAATTTTATTTTAAATTTTTATTTAATATAATTAGACCATTTAATTTTTAAATTATTTTAATTTAAATTCTGACCGTAATTCCCGTTGATCTATCTTGATAGAGTTGTCTTTGTGATGCCATCTAATTTAGTTATATGATTTTTGCTTCCGTGTTATAAAACTACGTGGCAACTCCATTACAATAGATCACAGAAGAGTACAATTGGAATCTGAATTAAATTAATTTAAAATAAAATAATTTGATTGTATTAAATAAAAATTAAATTATTTTTTTTAAAAAAATTAAAATTTTTTTCCTCTAAAAATCACAATAACAAAAGAATGCATCCCGTGACGTAGAAAAAAAATACAGAATGTATGCATGTGATGAAGTATCAGTCCCATGGTTAGCATGGTGCAAATTGGCACGGTCGCAGCATCCTTTTCCTGTGCAACGGACAATGAAACGTACGTCGTGGCATGCATGATGCCACATGTGAGAGCATGACAAAGGGACGTAATAACAGGAGACCGGAGAGAAAACTCTTTTGGCTTCCTGAGCCACAAATGGTTGGTTGAATGGAGCCGCAACATGTGATGGAGCCTCAGAGTCTGATAGGAGACTACCTGCATAGAGGACAAATGATGAAGGGAGTGATGATGGGGATGGGAGGAGCATTGGGGCAAGGGCCTGCATTTTATTCAAGATGGGTTGGCTTGGACCATATAAAGTCATGATAGACCATAAACATGCTTCAAATATTTATTTTTCGATTGTTTTACTGCTGCACTCTAATGGCAATGATGCATATGAGCGTATAGAAATAAAGAATAATATTTAAAAAATTTTATTTTTATTTATATATTAATATCTAAATTATTTTAGTTGTAAATTCCGTTGTCATAAGATTTTGAGAGAGCACTTATCCAATAATATCGAAGAAAATCTGCAAAAAAAATCCACACTCGTAAAAGATGTTCCGATAGGGATCCTTCGACAATTAAATTAGTTGGAGCTTGAAAACAGCAGAAATGAGAGAAAAAAAGATTGTGAGAGAGCAAGATGCTCTTCTCTTAGTCCTCCTCTCCGATTTAGCTTGATTATCTTGGGATTTTCTTCGTACATATTTTATTTGGAGGTTGAGTCCGTAAGTTGTTAGTTAAAATCTGTAGGATTGTCAAGCCTAATTTTTTAAGTCATTAAGCCACGTCTTAGTCATTTGTTTGAAGAAAAATTTTCTTGCCAACTATAGAATCAAGATTGTTAGTTATAGACATTATCACTAGTTTGTTTCTTGATGGCCAGTCGAACCAGCGGTTTGAAATAAGCACGGGATTTAGATCTTCAGCTCATGTTTGGTGTGGCTTCGCCAAGCCGCTTTGGGTGCTCATCATGAAAATGTTTGATCGGATCACTTCTCCGACAAGTCCAAAACTTACGGACAATACATCATATGAAGTGGTAATGCCGAGTAATAATGAATATAATTACTACATAGTATTGCAATATTATCTCAATGATATTTCAGACATTTTCATATCTAAAATCATCAAAAAAAAAATTGTAAGACAACTTATGATTAATATCATAAGAGGCCTGTTGCCGCGTCTCAAATTAAGAAGAAGCATGAAAGATCCACACATATAAAGAACGAGCTTTGTAGTACTTACTTGCGAGATCAGATGCGAATTAAAAAAAAAAAAAACAATAAAGCCTCGCTAAAACAAATTTAAGATCATAATTTAGTGCTTAAATATGTCTCGACATTTGTTAAGAGCTGGAGACCTCTCCTACCTACTATGGAAGAAACATAGGTAGCATTTTGTTGTCTTCTACTCCTCTTCCTTTCTATGCTTGTTTGTCGATCAAACCCTACCGCCTTTTTGCATCTTGCTTTATATTTTCATTCCTATTCTATGAAGTATGCTCATTTTTAACTCTTTTGTTTCTTAAAAAAAAAGTAATAAATAATCTAGTATTGCATAATTGTTGGCTAATGACAACACTTAATTTACTAATAGATCTCTAAACAGTTGTAGCAGTAGTAGCTTGGAAAGTATTCGATGAATAATCCGCAAATTGTTTTCCCTTCTTGTAGATCGTTCAAGAAAATCAATTATATTTTACATTAAATAATTATTCACCCAAAGCTCCAGCTGCTCCATTATCATACAATTATTATTTTACATTAAATATTATTATTATTATAAGATTGACCATAAAATGCTAACATGCTTTTTTTTGGAAAAAAAAAAAAAAAAGGAACACAAGAAAGAGAGGCCAACTGAAATCGGCAGGATCAACCCAACCAATATTAGGTACCTCAGGTTAGCTTATTCTAGCTTACCAACACCTGGTGATCTAGAAAACTTATGTGGAACTTAAGTCTTAAAAGTTGTTAGACAATTTTAATTGTGGGTCGGTGCAATGGATTATTCAAAGAAGAGGACATAATGGTACATCTTTCAACATTGTTGAACATTTAAATTCAGCACTCTAAACAAACTTACAAACAAGATGGTGATATATTCCTAACTACATCTCCCCTCTTAACATAGCTATATCCTCTTCCCCAACCCTATCAATTAGACTATGACTTCCAACACTATTTTGACTCCTCCACTCAGGAAAAGTGGCATGGACCAGGATGGTAATTCAAGAATCTATGATAGGTGTTCTAACCAGTTTCAGGACTAATTTTTCCTTTTCTTTTTTTTTTCACTTCTGTCAGCATCTTTTATAATCATTTACTAGTAGTGGCTTGAAATCAGGAAGAAAAAGTTAGGAATTACTTATGACCCATCATCAACTTACCAACTATAATATATTTAATTTAGTATGGGCCCGACCAATATTATTTGCCCATCCTTGGAAAACCATGGAAAGTTTCTATAATCTTTCCACACAGTACACAAGGAATTGAAACAACCTTGCCCATAATTTGTCCCACAAATCAAAAATGCAAATCAAAAAATTGTAGGCAATTAATAAGAATGACCTATTATTAGCTGCAACGTAATCAGAAATCATGCTTTCCAGAGTATGAAGTGTCTTGACTAGAGGTTTAAATTCTGCAGCACCGTAAGTCCAGTCGACAAATCCAGGGTTATGAGATCTAACTCAGTTATGTCACCAGTGTAACTGGTTGTAGATTGTGAGATCTACACCTCTATGTTCCCAGCTTAACCTAAGCCCCATGATAAGCATGGCTACTCGAATTTGTTAATTCGTTGAAGAGTGCAAGTTAAGCATATCAACTGATCAGGTGTTCACTTAGGCCAAAGGTTATCCATTAATTGTCCATCCTTAACACTAACCTAGCCGAATAGAAAAACTAACAACTTGAATCCAAACTACACTTGACTAAAGAAATGTTCAAACCAAGCACCGCTCGAGCTGGCTCAAGTTGTGCTCGGTCGAACCAAGTCACAAAAACATAATAGCATAAGTGCAAAACTACCTTTTCAGCATGATAGATTATGTAATATCTCAATCTTGGGTTGGATTAGGTGATTGACCTTTATAGAGATAATATTGGTGGAATATTTTAAGGTCCAGACTTGAACCTAATTTTAACCTAACTATTAATCATTGCCATACTTCAGGCAGGTAAAGCATTGATATATATAAAGGAGTTTTTTGCAAATCACACCCAAGATTTGGGTGATATTACGTATAAACTAAGTATTTTAATCATAAAATGTACAAGAGTCCCCCAGAACGCCTATGATAACGATCTCGTAAGATCTATTGATAGATCCTTAACTCAAGATTCTCAATGCAATGTAGATATATATAGACCTTATTTGAATCTGTTTGCAAATAGCGATATGGAGAGGATTTATATGTAATATAGGCCAAGTATTGAGGTAATATGCAAAATACCTATGCCCACTAGAAAGGCCACGTTAAACTAATAGTTAATTAGAATATCCACGTGCGATTTTGTAAGAAGAAAAGAGAGGGAACCACTCAAAAGACTTTAATGGAAGCCTCCAGGCATTCCTCCATCAAAGAAGACACGAGGCTTTTGACTGTGAACTTAATGCCACCATGTCTCGTCCTTCTGGAGGCCATGATATGTTTTTTTTTTAGGCTTCCTATTGAAAGCCCGTGCTTGGGAATCTATCTTAGTTTACAATCTCAACCAAACAAACATTATTCATTGGTTGTTGCTGTATGACAGCAAGGTTTCACCTAATCATCTTTTGTATGGGTGCTCCTTCCAATCTCTCCCTTTCAAAACCGAAAAAAGAGAACAAATATTTATTCCTGCCGTTTCCCACCCCTCTAGAAGATCGTGATGTCCTGACCATGTTTAGATAATCTTGTTTTACACCATAAATTTACTATTTAGGGGAAAAAGGCCTAAAAATCACCCGATTTATCACCATTTAATTTTTGTTATCTATCCATGGATGCGGGTTGTATCTTTCAGAAGAAAGAATAATTGATCCTCCTTGGCAGCATAAATTGTTGCATCTTTTGAGATCTATATTAATGGATGGATGGATGGATGGAAGATGTCAGAGAGCTTTGAAAGTTATACAATATGCAATCCGATGATTGACATCATGTATGTGTATATATGGATATATGTATAAAGAAACAGATTATATTTAAATTGACTGGTCAAGCTTTTCACTATCCGATCTATGTGGATCTCCATACAGAAAAAGTTAATGACTGTTGGGTATAAAATACCCGTAGCCGAAATCGGCAGCAGAACGGCTCCGCCCGGACTCCTACGAGAGCCGGGCTCCACCATCGACAGCAGAACGGCTCCGCCCGGACTCCTACGGGAGCCGGACTCCACCATCGGCAGCAGAACGGCTTCGCCCGGACTCCTACGGGAGCCGAGCTCCACCATCAGCAGCAGAACGGCTCCGCCCGGACTCCTACGGGAGCCGGACTCTGCCATCGACAGCAGAACCACTCCGTCCGGACTCCTACGGGAACCGAGCTCCGTCATCAACAATAGGGCGACTCCGTCCGGACTCCTACGGGAGCCAGGTTCCGCCTGCAACTTCGGCTCCGAGAGGGTTCCACCCGGACTCCTACGGGAGCCAAGCTCCGACCTCAGTCTCCGACCTTAGCATCAGCTGCTGGAGCCGGACTCCACCCACGACCTCAACCGAAAGGAGGACTCCTCCCGGACTCCTACAAAGGCCGAACTCCGACCACTGCCGAGCCTCGATCAACAGATCCGCGTCCCTTGGCAGATCACAATAACAACCATGATCCTGTTCCACTTCCTGTAGCGGATTCCGTGCGGCTCCATCACCCCCTGCGGCGGACCCATTACTCTCTGACAGGTTGTGTCAACGGTCACGATGCTGCTCCGCTCTCTGCGGCAGATGCTGCACGACCCCACTACTCGCTGACAACTAGCGGCAACGGACGCCGCTCCACTACCTGCAGCAGGCCCTACGTGGCAGGCTGTGACGATGGCCACGGGTCTACCCCACTATCTTTCGCAATCAATTCCCCTGACCATGGGCGGCCCACTACCAGGCGGTTACAAACGTCGCCATCAATCCATTGCCTCCTTCGCCTATAAAAGGGGGACCCAGATACGTTATTCTTTAAGCTCCTTTTTCTTATCTAAAAACTCTGCTAAATTCTCTGTTCGAGCACTCCATTCTTGTTGAGGCAGAGAACTGACTTGAGCGTCGGAGGGTCTTGCCGGAGCAACCCCACCTCCGGTTTAGACTTCCCTTGCAGGTCCCGGCGGCGACCGCGGCTTCTCCGACTCCAGCTTCTCCGATGCAAGCGGATTTTTGCACCAACAAGATTGGCGCTAGAGGAAGGGCTGTGTCTTCGCAGCACCCTTGTTCTTGAAGGAGCGCTCAACGGACCCGCTTCCGGCCATCTTTTCCGGCATCCAATCCTCTTTTCCCCATCCGATGCCCTCTCGCGAGGTTTCTGCACAACTACCTCCGGCTATGGTTGTCGATAAAGGGTGGCCGGATGACCAGTCTTCGCCGGATTCTGTCAACATCATTTCGGGGGAATCCCGGCAGGAGGCAATCAGCACATCAGCTGCACCCCTCAAGCGGCAAAAAGTTGAAGAGCCCATAGCCTTCACTGAAGAAGACGCCCAGGGAGTCCAATTCTCTCATAACGACGCGGTCGTAGTTTCCTTGAACGTAGCAAATTATGACGTCCGTCGCATTCTCGTCGACAACGGAAGTTCGGCCGACATCTTATTCTACAGTGCCTTTTCGAGAATGGCCACTCTTGGCGGTCATCTAAGGCCGATGTGCTCCCCCTTGATAGGATTTACTGGTGACGCCGTTCCGACGGAAGGAATGATAGCTCTAACTGTGACCGCGGGTCAGCATCCAAAGCAGTCCAGAGCCCTGGTGAATTTCCTGGTGGTAAAGGCGCCATCTGCCTACAATGCAATCCTTGGCCGACCCGGCCTCAATGCCCTCAGAGCCGTTGTTTCAACCTACCATTTGAAATTGAAGTTCCCCACTGACAAGGGGATTGGAGAAGTTCGGGGAGACCAAGCGCTGGTCAGGCACTGCTACAATATTGCCCTGCAAAGAAGCGATCAAGCGGACCTCTGTCCAGTCGACGGGTTGGATGCGCGCGACGACCTCACTGAAGAGAGGGACGGTCCGATCGAGGACCTAATACCAATTCCTTTGAATGATGGGAATGCGGAGCATGTGGTGTTAATTGGCTCCAACCTGGAGGAGGAGGTGCGGATGCATCTCGTGGATTTCCTCCGAAGGAATGCGGACGTTTTCGCATGGGTCCCGACGGATATGCCGGGAATTGACACAGAAGTCATGGAACATCATCTGGCGGTCGACCCTAAACATCGGCCAATAAAAGAAAAAATCCGGAGTCATGCCCCGGAGAGGCAGAAGGCAATAGCCGAGGAAGTGGATAAACTTCTCAAGGCCGGATTCATCAAGGAGGTCAATTATCCAGAGTGGATCTCCAATGTTGTCTTGGTCAAGAAAGCAAATGGCAAGTGGAGGATGTGTATCGATTTCAAAAAGCTGAATAAGGCTTGCCCAAAGGACAGCTACCCCCTTCCCAGGATCGACCAACTGGTGGACGCTACCTCGGGCCACGAGCTTCTCACTTTTATGGATGCATTCTCCGGCTATAACCAGATTAGAATGGCATCGGAAGATGAAGAGAAGACTGCTTTTATCACTAATCGCGGCCTTTACTGCTACAGGGTTATGCCGTTCGGACTCAAGAACGCGGGCGCAACCTATCAACGACTGGTGAACAAAATCTTCAAGGAGCAGATCGGCCGAAATATGGAGGTTTATGTGGATGATATGCTCGTGAAAAGCAGGTCTTCCGGAAATCATGTCGCCGACCTCGAGGAAACCTTTGGCGCTCTTCGAAAGTATAGAATGAAGCTGAACCCGACCAAATGCGCCTTTGGGGTAACCTCAGGAAAGTTCCTGGGCTTCATGGTGTCGGGGCGCGGGATCGAGGTCAATCCGGAGAAAATTTGCGCCATCCAAAATATGACTGCCCCAAGGTCGATCAAGGAGGTTCAATGCCTCACGGGAAGAGTCGCGGCTCTTAATCGCTTCGTCGCGAGGTCGGCCGAACGATGTCTGCCCTTCTTTCAAACCCTCAAGCAGCCGAAGAACTTCTGTTGGACCTCTGAATGCCAACAGGCATTCGAAGAATTAAAAAGCTACCTTAGCTCGCCCCCACTGCTGGCGAAGCCCGAGCCCAAGGAGGAATTATTTTTGTACCTGGCAGTCTCTCCCACAGCCCTTGCAGCTGTCCTTGTTAAGGAGGAAATGAAAGTCCAACGACCGATCTACTACATCAGTCGCATATTGAGGGACGCCGAGACCAGGTATACTAAATTAGAAAAACTGACCTACGCCTTGTTGATTGCAGCTCGGAGACTCCGGCTTTACTTTCAAGGGCACACGGTGACGTTACTCACCAACCAACCGATCAAGGCGATTTTGCACCGAGCTGATATCTCCGGGAGAATGGCGAAATGGGCAATCGAGCTCACAGAATTCGACATCAACTACAAACCTAGACCGACGATAAAAGCCCAAGTATTGGCGGATTTCATAGTAGAATGCACTATCCCCGAGGAGGCTGAACCTGAGCAAAACATAATTAACGACCTGAGGACTCAACCGAACTCCCCCGACGAAGAAGCCAGTTCCTCCGATAGCTTTTGGGCCCTCCATGTGGACGGATCTTCCAACATGGCAGGCGCGGGTGCAGGCCTGATCTTGACCAGCCCGGAGGGAGTCGTTGTGGAGTACGCTCTGCGTTTTGAATTCCCCGCAACAAATAATGGAGCGGAGTATGAAGCTCTGATCGCAGGATTGAGGATCGCCAGGGAGCTCGGAATAGGTCAACTCCGGGTGCACAGCGATTCCCAACTTGTGGTGGGGCAGGTCAGCGGGAGCTTTGAAGCGCGGGAGGACAGTATGGCCAAATATCTTGAGAAGGTGAAGGAGTTCATCCCTGCCTTTGGCAATTTCGACATCAGGCAAATTTCAAGGTCGGAGAACACCAGAGCCGATCTTCTCTCCAAACTGGCGACATCGACTCCGGCCGAATTGCCAAAAGGCGTCCTCTTTGAAGTTTTAAAACATCCGAGTACGGAAGAACCGCAACTCGTAATGGAGATCGACCACGAGCCCAGCTGGGTCGACCCGCTAATAACCTATCTTAGAGATGGGATTCTCCCCCAGGACGCGAAAGAAGTCCGGAAACTCCGAAATCAAGCCTCCCGGTACATCCTTTATGAGGACAAATTGTACAAAAGATCGTACTCCTTGCCTCTCTTGAGATGCCTCCGACCCTCAGAAGCTGACTACGCTTTATGGGAAGTACACGAGGGAGCTTGCGGAAGCCATTTAGGTGCCAGGTCTCTATCCCACAAGCTACTCCGCCAAGGGTATTACTGGCCAACAATGCATCGTGATTCAATCGAATATGTCAAAAAGTGTGATCGATGCCAGAGATACGCCAACGTCCAGAGACAACCTGCTACCGAGCTTACACCCTTGAGTGCCCCATGGCCTTTTGCACAGTGGGGGATGGATATTCTTGGCCCCTTTCCCATGACGTCTGGTCAAAAGAAATTCCTCCTCGTAGCAATCGACTACTTCACCAAATGGGTCGAGGCCGAGCCGCTAGCCAAAATCACAGAAGCGAAAGTGCAGGATTTCGTCTGGAAATCGATCGTGTGCAGGTTCGGTTTGCCTAGAACCCTCATCACTGATAATGGACGGCAATTCGCGGGAGCCAGATTTGCTGAATTCTATGAAGACCTAAACATCTCCCACAAATTCACATCAGTGGCCCATCCCCAGGCGAACGGCGAAGCCGAGGTAACAAACAGAACCCTTTTGCAGGGGATTAAGACCAGGCTCGAAAAAGCAAAAGGAACTTGGGCGGACGAACTTTATCATGTGCTATGGGCTTATCGGACCACCCAGAGGTTGCCTACAGGAGAGACTCCCTTTGCTTTAGCCTTTGGTACGGAAGCCGTCATCCCGATCGAGCTTAAACTCCCGTCGGCACGAGTCGTGACTTTCGACGAACCCCTAAACGCGCAAAGTCTCAGAGCCAACCTCGACCTACTGGAAGAAAGGTGGGAGATTGCTCAGGTTCGAATGGCAGCCTACAGACAGAAAGTTGCCCGGTATTACAACGCCCGAGTCAAGAACAAGGCATTCAAAGCAGGGGATCTAGTGCTCCGGCGAGCTGCTGTCTCACAACCACAGGGCCAGGGGAAGCTTGCCCCAAATTGGGAGGGACCTTATGAGGTCAAAGAAGTAGTCCGACCTGGAACTTATTATCTTAAGAAGCTCGGAGGAGCCGACCTCCCGCGATCTTGGAGCTCAGAAAACTTACGGATGTACTACCAGTAATTTTGTCCTAATCAAAAAATGCGCGCCCATTTGTCTTGGGACAATTCAAGCAGACGGTATCAAAAACGAGAGGGCAACCACATAAAAGTCGAAGGCCCGATTCTTTTAGATCGGATGGGGGGAGAGGCCTTGCAACGTCCATATGTGCCCCCATAGCCCTGTTAGGGACAGGAGGAGAACCTCGCCCTAACTTGAGCAAAGTCGAAGGCCCGATTCTTTTAGACCGGATGGGGGGAGAGGCCTTGCAACGCCCATATGTGCCCCCATAGCCCTGTTAGGGACAGGAGGAGAACCTCGCCCTAACTTGAGCAAAGTCGAAGGCCCGGTTCTTTTAGACCGGATGGGGGGAGAGGCCTTGCAACGCCCATATGTGCCCCCACAGCCCTGTTAGGGATAAGAGGAGAACCTCGCCCTAACTTGAGCAAAGTCGAAGGCCCGGTTCTTTTAGACCGGATGGGGGGAGAGGCCTTGCAATGCCCATATGTGCCCCCACAGCCCTGTTAGGGACAGGAGGAGAACCTCGCCCTAACTTGAGCAAAGTCGAAGGCCCGGTTCTTTTAGACCGGATGGGGGGAGAGGCCTCGCAACGCCCTAATGTGCCCCCACAGCCCTGTCAGGAACAGGAGGAGAACCTCGTCCTGACATGAGCAAAGTGGAAGGCCCGGACTCCTACGGGAACCGGGTTCCTACGCCAAAAGGGCTTCACCCGGACTCCTACGGGAGCCGGGTTCCGCCGCCAAAAGGACTTCACCCGGACTCCTACGGGAGACGGGTTCCGCCGCCAAGAAGACTTCACCCGGACTCCTACGGGAGCCGGGTTCCACCGCAAAAAAGACTTCACCCGGACTCCTACGGGAGCCGGGTCCCTACGCCAAAGAAGACTTCATCCGGACTCCTACGGGAGCCGGGTTCCAAAAAAAAAAAAAGGACTTCACCCGGACTCCTACGGGAGACGGGTTCCGCCGCCAAGAAGACTTCACCCGGACTCCTACGGGAGCCGGATTCCGCCGCAAAAAAGACTTCATCCGGACTCTTACGGGAGCCGGGTCCCTACGCCAAAGAAGACTTCATCCGGACTCCTACGGGAGCCGGGTTCCAAAAAAAAAAAAGAGACTTCACCCAGACTTCACCCGGACTCCTACGGGAGCCGGGCTCCACCGCCAACGTCAGCTACAGGACAACTCCGCCCGGACTTCTACGGAAGCCGGACTTTACTTATGACTTTGATTGCAGAAAAATTTTGCCCTGACTCTTACGAGAACCGAGCTACTCCAACTTCCGGAGGGCTTCTCCGTTCAAGGGAGCCGAACTTAGCCCCGACTTCAGCGGAGAAAAATTCAAGCAAACCTGACAAGTGGGTATCTCCGAACGACATAAAAGCCGAAAAGAAGCTCGACGAATGACGACCCCACATGAACTGAAAAGGTCGCCGACGACCTTGGAACGACGTAACACAGACAAAGAGAAGGAAAGGAAAATGAAGAAGTTCGGCAGACAACTATTTAACGCAAGATGCAAACAAGGTACTGAAATCACTTTTTCATTTAATAAAAGTACACGTTACAGGACCCGGTGGGTCAGGAAAAAAGAAGATACACATCATCGCAAGTATCGTGAGCACGGTTCGGACAGGACGAACCGGAGGCCGCTCCGAGCTACGAACTCCGTCTGTATCCTTCTCAGTCGCATTCTCCAGTGCGTGTAACAGCTCTCACCCCATCTCGCCTCATTCTGTTCTCGAAGTCCCAACCTTAGCGGGAAAGGGGTGGGATAGATCTCCGGAGGCGGTGGGGGTAACGACGGCAGTAGCGAAGACCTGTTTCAAGAAGAACCGTAGCCACTTCAGGAGCGGTTGGGACACCAGGGATATGCCTCATCTCCGAATGCACCACGACGGCCGCCACCCGAGATGCTCCGGCAAGGTCGGCATGCATTACTTCCACCGTCCCCGCAACAAGTTCTACTGCCCCACCGTCGACGCCGACCGCCTCTGGTCTCTCGGCCCCGACGACGTCAAGGATCCAGTCATGGCTTATGACGTCTATTCTGCCCTCTTGACCGGTATCACCCCACCTTGCTACTCCGAGATTCGCGGGCAGAATAACTTCGCCGACAGCCCCCGTTATTAAACCCCTGTTGTTGAAGGAATTCTTCCTCGGGCTCCCTTTAGAACGACGGAGATTTTCACCAGCCGCCATTCTCCTCCTCACCTTCCTCCAAACCCTAAAAATTCCCTCAAGAACAGCCCCCCGAATAGAGAACATGGTGTGAGGGAAAGAGACAGGGACTGGAAAAGCAGGACTCTCAGATGAAATAACAGCGCCAGGATGAAACCACGAAGGGACTGAGGGGTTTAAATAGCCGATGGATCCTAGCGCAGTTATGGCGGCGGGTATTCCTGGGCCAACTGGTGTGTGCCACGTGGCGCGCTTATCCCCTTCACCGCCATCGAGGGTTGACCGCTCACAAATTCCCGCAGAGCGATGCTTGGGATCGCATTTCGGTGGGGGTTCCGAAGTGACTTTTTCAAGTCACCTGCATCGAAAAACGGACTCTGACGTGCGCGCATTAAATAGGGGCGGCAGTGCGCACGGTTCGAAGAGGCAATTTCGGCTGCGCACATCTCTCTCTGTGAGTACTTTCTTCGCTTGAAATTCAAACTCGAAAGTTGGGGGACTGGTGTTGGGTATAAAATATCCGCAGCCGAAATCGGCAGCAGAACGGCTCCGCCCGGACTCCTACGGGAGCCGAGCTCCACCATCGACAGCAGAACGGCTCCGCCCGGACTCCTACGGGAGCCGGGCTCCACCATCGGCAGCAGAACGGCTCCGCCCGGACTCCTACGGGAGCCGGGCTCCACCATCGGCAGCAGAACGGCTCCGCCCGGACTCCTACGGGAGCCGGGCTCCACCATCGGCAGCAGAACGGCTCCGCCCGGACTCCTACGGGAGCCGGGCTCCACCATCGACAGCAGAACGGCTCCGCCCGGACTCCTACGGGAGCCGGGCTCCACCATCGGCAGCAGAATGGCTCCGCCTGGACTCCTACGGGAGCCGATCTCCACCATCGGCAGCAGAACGGCTTCGCCCGGACTCCTACGGGAGCCGGGCTCCACCATCGGCAGCAGAACGACTCTGTCCGGACTCCTACGGGAGCCGGGCTCCACCATCGACAGCAGAACGGCTCCGCCCGGACTCCTACGGGAGCCGGGCTCCACCATCGACAGCAGAACGGCTCCACCCGGACTCCTACGGGAGTCGGGCTCCACCATCGACAGCAGAACGGCTCCGCCCGGACTCCTACGGGAGCCGGGCTCCACCATCGGCAGCAGAATGGCTCCGCCCGGACTCCTACGGGAGCCGGGCTCCGCCATCGACAGCAGAACCACTCCGCCCGGACTCCTACGGGAACCGGGCTCCGTCATCAACAATAGGGCGACTCCGTCCGGATTCTTACGGGAGCCAGGTTCCGCCTGCAACTTCGACTCCGAGAGGGTTCCACCCGGACTCCTACGGGAGCCAAGCTCCGACCTCAGTCTCCGACCTCAACATCAGCTGCTGGAGCCGGACTCCACCCACGACCTCAACCGAAAGGAGGACTCCTCCCAGACTCCTACAAAGGCCGAACTCCGACCACTGCCGAGCTCGATCAACAGATTCGCGTCCCTTGGCAAATCACAATAACAACCATGATCCTGTTCCACTTCCTGTAGCGGATTCCGTGCGGCTCCATCACCCCCTGCGGCGGACCCATTACTCTCTGACAGGTTGTGTCAATGGTCACGATGCTGCTTCGCTCCCTGCGGCAGATGCTGCACGACCCCACTACTCGCTGACAACTAGCGGCAACGGACGCCGCTCCACTACCTGCAGCAGGCCCTACGTGGCGGGCTGTGACGATGGCCACGGGTCTACCCCACTATCTTTCGCAATCAATTCCCCTGACCATGGGCGGCCCACTACCAGGCGGTTACAAACGTCGCCATCAATCCATTGCCTCCTTCGCCTATAAAAGGGGGACCCAGATACGTTATTCTTTAAGCTCCTTTTTCTTATCTAAAAACTCTGCTAAATTCTCCGTTCGAGCACTCCATTCTTGTTGAGGCAGAGAACTGACTTGAGCGTCGAAGGATCTTGCCGGAGCAACCCCACCTCCGGTTTAGACTTCCCTTGCAGGTCCCGACGGCGACCGCGGCTTCTCCGACTCCAGCTTCTCCAGCGCAAGTGGATTTTTGCACCAACAATGACTATTTTTCTTTCATTTGAGGTAAAAAAATAATAAATAATTAATGCAGATGGGACAAAAATTTATGTGCCATTAATGTGGATGGAAGGAGGGCCCACACACCAAAGAATGGGGTTCGGGCTTGTTTATTTGGGAGCATTTTTGTTTAGTTTGCAAAGTTTGTGTTTATTTAGAGTATTTTTTTATTTTATTTTTATTTTATTTTATATTTATTTATATTTATTTAAAAAATTTATATTTATTTAAAATGAGTTTATATTTATTTCATCTAAAATTTATATTTATTCTATATAATTTATATTTATTATAGATAAATAAAAAATAATATATTCCATCCGAATTGGTAGTAGTTGGAATGATTAATACGAATGAGATACGTCACTTTTCATCTTCTCTGTGATAAATATAAATTATAGAGAATAAATATAAATTTTGAATAGAATAAATATAAATTCATTCAAAATAAATATATTTTTTTTAGGATAAAGACAAACAAGTTTACAATAAATAAAAATAGAATAAATAAAAATATTTTAAGTTAAATACAAACTCTATATGATAAATGGAAACGTTTCGGAATGGATACAAACTCAATCCTATCTCCATCCCATTTATATTAATGATCTATTTTTTAAATTTTTTTAAAAAATAGATTGTGTTGCCACAAGGCTTCAGTCTAAAGAGTAGTTGAGGTCGACGCTCATCCGAGATGGAGCTCATTGGTTAGTGAAAATCTGAGGATAGTTGGGTGCTTTTAGGATCTAAAAAAAAAATCTGATAATTGGAGATTCTGCGATAGAAGATTCTTCAATGCTTAAGTTAGCTGGAACTTTGAGAAAAGTAAGAGAGAATTAACGAGATAGAGAGTATTTGGTTCTCCTAAAAAACTTATCCAATGGTTGTCTGTTTCCTCCTTATAGAGAGGGTAAAATATGTTGCCTTGATATCTGATAATTGCCATGAAGAATTATGGTCCATGATGTTATCATGGATGGTAGGCAATAAGTGGCATTAACTTGTGTCACATTTTTTCGTAATTGTCCGAAGTTTTACCATAATCGTTCAAAATTTACGAAAGGTGGCACTGGCCCATATTTCTCATGTGACGGTTTAATGTCTTTAGGACTTCAAGAATTGTCGGCTTAGATCCAACCATAGGGTCGGTGTGAGCTCGATGACCTCGTCGAGTAAGGGCCAAGGACAATATCCAAAAATGAAGATCAAGGATAAAGGCCAAGGTGGAGTAATTCCATAACACTTACCCTCTACTTCCGAGCTCAAGGTGATTGCTTCGGATGAAGAAAGTAGTAGTCCTTGAGGTAAGTCCTCGACTTTTATCCATTCTAGTGAATCATCCAAGTCGCACAGATTTCTGATGAACCGTCACATTGCTTCATGAATTTCAAAGCAAAATGGATACATCGTTTTACGAATCTTGCCCTATTTATGAGGGATGTGGTGCTTTGCGAATCCCATAGTGATTACGAGGGATTGGTGGCTTTAGGCAAAATGTTATTCTGATTTGAAAAGATAGGATTCGATGGTTAGAGACTAGCTTATTGCAAGTCACCATGTGGTGAGCATTGTTTGGCCCAACAGTGCTTCTGATGGATTGGCCTATGTGGTTGGATCTGGTGATGGTGCGACAAAGAGGCACATTTTTGAGTAGCTCTAGGCTACACCACATGGCGAGATCAAACAATCCCGGGGTTTTAATCTCAATCATTAGGCTACAGTATAAATAGGCCCCTACTTTTTCTTTTTTCATTCTTTTGACTATCAATTTCTTCTTCTGTTCTGCCACCAGGTCTGTCGGAGGATTCCCTACCACCGCCTATGCTATCATCTTCTTCAGCTCTAGAAATTCAACATCTTCTCTAGCTCTGGTAGCTTTTTCCTCTTCAAGTCCATTTTTCGGTTGGTTCCCTCTCTTCCTTTCTTGCTCTCTGCTTGTTCGGCTTTCTTATTTCATAGCTTTTTCTATTCTTTCCATTCCAATCCAGTAGTGAGATCAAGGGCAAGAATCATCGAGGTAGTCAGAGTTCTTGGTTGTCTCCTCCCCAAGCCGGGTTCAAGGATGTTCCTCAGGCTGCTACTAAGGCCGGCTCCTTGTCTAGACATCAAACTTTTGAACCTTACCACTCGGATAGTTCCATGTAGGGGGTTCGAAGACTTTTAGGGCCCCGGCAATGTAGAGTTGACCATCACTGAAGCCGACCTTAGAAGGCTTTTATCCTCATATTCAATCTTATCATCTTTGCAGCTAGAAGTTTCGAGCTGAAAAAGTCATATCTCTAGCACTCTGGAAGGTCGAATCACCTTACGAGGGGACTCTTCAAGCTGGTCTTTATCTTTCCTTCCATCCTTTTTCTAGTAACATCTTAGATTTCTACCGAATCCTTCCTACTCAGATCACTTTAAACTCCATTTGGATTATCGTCATTTTTATCATTCTTTATAACTGGCTCAGTATCTATCTAAGGATATGCTCTTTAAAGTATTGTTCAATTTGAAGAAATACCTCCGTAAAAATGGGTGGTGATACTTCTCTCCTTGGTATAGATATAAATTCATCACGAAGCTTTCTTCATCGGTCCATGGCTGAAAAAGCCGTTTCTTTTTTATTTCTTCGGATCTCTCCTAGAGCTTTAATTGGATCTGGGGTGATCCTCGGTATTCTCTGAATAAGAAGAAGTTGATCCTTCCCAAGGATGAAGAAGATTATAATAAATTGCTTAATATCTAAGTACTAGAGTTGAAGGAACTGGTAACCAAGCAGATACTTTATGACATCGGCATTAGCTCGGTGCTTCCTCATGGTATGATTGATTCTTTAACTAAGTCATTCTCATCATTTTAGGTGTAGCACCTTGTACTAACTCTTTCTCTTTGATTTTGCAATGATGAGGCCAACATTGGAATCTGTTAAGTCTGCCTTGAAGAAGAGGCCGAGATCTTCAGGGGTAGAGTCTTCGACAAGGAAGAAGACCAGGCCGATGACAACTTCGGCTCCCACTTCATCGGTTCCACCAGCTCCTGCCTGATCCACTGGGAACTCCAGTGCAGATCTTGTGGTGGTTGACGATGTGCTCGAAGTCATCATTGCACCGCTAAGGCTAGTCCTTCTAGCCACTTCAGAGTTGGTCTGAGCTCTGACTCCTCTTAGGTAGACCCCATCTCCAACTCGATCAAGGTCATTGCCTCTTTCCCTCATGGTATCTACTCTATCAGTCTAGCTTGGAGTGGGGCCCTCCTCTTTCAAAATCGAGGAGGACTTCATCACCCTAGAGAGGAGGATTCAGAAAGATGACTCGGCTCTCCACGATCACCAGCTCACTTAGGAGCTAATGAAGATGCTGCTACTATTGTCAAATTGGGTGGAGAAGAAGTCCCAACCTTTAGACAAAGTCTTGACTATCTTGTATGGTGGTCTCCTTGGGATAACCTTTTTAACTCACTTGGGTTTTACTCTTCATACTTTCGAGGTTCCTAACTTGACTTTTTGTTTTATATGCAGTTGGTTCATGACATCACCATCGTCGGTGAGGGACTTATTAGCTTCAACCAAGTCAAGTGAAAGGTTAAGGGAGAGCTTCAAGCTGCTGTTAGAAGAAGGCTGTGGAAGAAGCCAAGGAAGCAGCTTAGGCCAAGAAGAAGGCCAAGGAAGAAGCCTCTTGGACCCAATCTGGTCTGTAGGCTATGCGAGAAAGGATCGGGATGCTCGATGGCTTCATGGCCATGGAGCATGGTGTTGCAGAAATGTGACAATAAAAAACAACCGAGCTCAAGAAGGCTTTGGACTTGGTGAGGTAGCAATTAAGGCTGCCAAGACAGGTGAAGCTGGTCGAAGCTCGTGCAGAAACAAAAAAATTGAAGGTAGTGGCCAAGACCAAAATGAAGGCCATGGATAACTTGAGGACTTACACTAGACTTCGAGGCCAAAGTCACAGAGGGGTCGATGGTGGCCTACATGTGCATGTTTCAAGCTTGCAAAGCTCAAGTCATCCATCTTTTTTCAAAGTTGACGTCCATCAACTTGACCCTGAATAAGTCAAGGATGAGGCCGAAGAGGAGGGTCATGCCACTCCGCCTGTCCCTACCGAGCCTTCAGCTGAGCCAGCTACCGAGCCTATGATCGAGCATGTAGCCGAGGAAACTGCTGAACCGACCATTGCAAATGAGACTGAGGTCATGGTCGAGCACATTGCTGAGGCTCCATCCAAGGACATCTAGAAAATTTGTAAAATATTTTCTTCTTTTTGTTTGCTCTCTCATAATGAACTTTTTGAGCAATGAGAACTTTTACTTCTTCATATTCTGATGTTCTTCTGTGTTTGAACTTTGTGTTGACTTGACAAAATTTTGAACTAGTGTTGAAGTAACGATCTTCAGAAGAAATTCAAAGCTGAAGTCATTCATCGATCGAGGTCATTTTTTCTGAAATCAATATGAAGTAGATTCTTTGTAGAATATTTTGCCAAGTCAAGAGCATCATCCGTTGTCCGATCACATAGTAGGTCGTTAGTTAGCTTCCAAAGTATGGTCTTATGGAGGTCCTAACTTGGGTCAGGATGTCTTTCCATCATCGACACTTAGCCGAATGTAGATTTGGAGGTCTCGGCTGGAACCAAGATTTCTCTAACGAGTTGGTTGTATTCGATCTAGTCATCAGGTTTCAGACAGATGTTTGAATGTCCCATGGTCAATTTTTTGCTCATCTTTTGGCTGAGAACAGAGGCTTCAGATGTTGTTCATCATGATGCATCGGCCATAATCCGACCCTTTCAACTTAGTAATTTTCATATAGAACTTGTATGACTTTTAACATGAATAACTTTATTAATGGAAAGAAGAGGAATGACTACATATTTTACTGATAATACATTCGGAGGTTCTCGGTATTCCAAGTCTAAGGAATGGAGGTGCTATTGAGATTTTTAATTTTATAAGCTTCGAATTAGATGGTCTCAGCAATCTTATATGGTCCTTCCCAATTCGGGGCCAATTTATCCTACTCTATGGATTTGGACACTTTTTGGCTCGTAGAAGGACGAGATTACCATATCAGAGCATCTTTGTTTTGACTCAGGTGTTATAGTAGCGGAATACCCATTGTTGGTATGAAGCTATCCTAATCTGTGCTTACTTCCTTATTTCTTCCAGCAAATTCAAATTCGCTCGAAGTCGACTCAAATTTTTCTACTTGTCATAATGTTCCATCCTGATCAATGGTATTCCAATTTTGATCAGAATGATTGCTTCTGCTCTAAAGGCAAGGTTAAAGGATGTCTCTCCAATTAGTATCCAAGGAGTTGCTCGGTATGTCCATAGAATATCGTAGAGTTCTTCTACACACATTCCCTTTGTTTGGCCAAGTATGGTTTTCAGTCTTTGTAGAATTGTACGATTGGTCACTAACGCTTTTTCATTGGACTATATATGGATGACCTACTGAGATGAGCCTATAGTTGATGTGGAGTTTTGAGTAAAAATTCTTAAATTTTTGGTTATTGAATTGATGCCCATTATCGTTCGTGATAGTCTAAATTGATAAATGATCGATTTCCATTCGAAGTCTTAGGCTTTTACCTCGATGATCTATGCCAGGAGCTCGGCTTCAACCCACTTGATGAAATAGTTGATTACTACAATTAATAAATTTTTTTAACTGATTGTTTGTGGAAATGATCTGAGGATGTCAATTCTCTACATGACGAAGGGGCAAAGGATGACAATTAAAGTGAGCTTGGTCGCTAGCCTACGTTAGATGTTATTTGTTTTTGGCATTGCTTGCATCTTTTGACAGGCTTAGTTGCATCTTGTTATAGGATCGGCTAATAATATTTTTATCGGATGATTTTGTAAGTCAATAACCTGCTCCCAAACTAGTTGTTGCAAATTCCTTCATGCACCTTCTGAAGAAAATAATCTACCTTAGATGGGTGTGGGCAATGTAGCAAAGGTAGTGAGAATGATTTTTTGTAAAGCCTTCCCTCCAAGTGGATGTACCATGATGCTTAATGCTTGACTTTACGAGCCTCAATGGGATTGGTAGGTAGATCTTCTTTGACCAAATAATCGATGATGCGATCCACCCAACTCGGCTCATATCCGACCTATAGTACTGTAGGTTCTTTGATACTTCATGCTTGTAGATGCTCGATGAAGATCTTTTTATTATGGTCAGTCAAATCTGAGGTGGTGAGGTGAGAAAAGATGTCGGCTTGGGCATTTTTTGATCTTGATATTTGTTGGACTTCGAAGGTCTGAAAAATCGCTGATTTTGTCTTAAGCTTTTGCAGATATTTCATCATTGTAGGATCTTGGACATCGTACTCTCCTTGGACCTAGCCGACAATAAGTTGTGAGTTGGAAAAGATCTTGAGATCCTTTACTCTGAGCTATTTAGTAAGACGAAACCCGACTATCAAGGCCTCATATTTGGCCTAATTATTAGAAGCTTTGAAGTTGAATCAGAGAGTGTATGCTGTCACGATTTCTTCGGGGCTGGTTAGGATGACCCCGGCTCCATACTTTCTTATGCATTTGAGTCTACATCGATGTGAAGAACCCATTACGGAACTTCTCTAGACTCCTCAGACTGTGTTGAGGATTATTCCTTATTGGGAATCATACACTCCATGAAAAAGTTGGCCAAGACTTGAGCTTTCATTATAGGGTGAGGCTGAAAGCTAATGTCAAACTCTCCAAGCTCGATCACCCATTTTGCCATATGCTCGGAGTTGTCCAACTTTTCGAGAATTGCCTTCAAGGGTTGATTAGTTAATACGACCACCTAATGAGCTTGGAAGTATGGTCGAAGGTGTCGTGCAAAGGTGATCACTGCATAAACCATTTTCTTGGCCTCAGAATATTTAGTTTCTACATCTCGGAGAATTTTGCTTACATAATAGATTGGCTTTTAGGTTTCTACATCTTCTCAGATCAAGACTGAGCTAATGGCATTAGGTGAAACGGCCAAGTATATTAGTAATTCCTCACCTACTAGAGGTTTAGGGAGGAGCGTAGGGGACCCAAGGTATTGCTTAAGCTCTTTGAATGTGGTTTGAAACTCATTCGACTGCTCGAAAATCTTCATTTACCTTAGGATCTTGAAAAATGGGAGGCATTTCTCAGCCAACCTAGAAATGAATTGGCTACGAGCCACTACTTGACCTGCTAGATTTTGCACATCTTTCTTGGTACTTAGGTGCTTCATGTCCAACAATACTCGGATCTATTTCATGTTCGCTTTGATCTCCCACTAGGTTATCAAGAACTCTAAAAATTTTTTCAAGATGACTCCAAAGACAAATTTATTTGGATTGAGCTTCATTTGTTGTCATCTCAATTCTCCAAATGCCTCCTCCAAGTTGGCAATGTGCCGATCTACTTCAATGGTTTTGACAAGTATATTGTTGATGTAGACTTTTATATTATGGCAGATCTAGTATTTAAACATCTTGTTGATGAGGTGTTGATATATGGCACCTGCATTCTTTAACCTGAAAGAAATCATTTTGTAATAATACACATCTTTATCGCTTATGAATGTGGATTTTTGTTCATCTTTAGATGCCATCCGAATTTAGTTGTATCCTAAAAAAGCATCTATGAAGCTTAATAATGGATGTCCTAAAGTGGCATCTATGAGCTGATCAATCTTTGAAAGTGAAAAATCATTTTTTGGACACACTTTATTGAGATTAGTATGGTCGATACATATCCTCTACTTACTATTAGCTTTCTTGATTATAATGATGTTAGAGATCCACTCAGGATAGTAAGCTTTTTGAATGAATCCCACCATTATGAGCTTGTCCACTTCCTCCTCTATAGCTCATTGTCGCTCTGGAGTGAAACTTCTCTTTTTCTATCGAACTGGTCGGTAGACAATTATGTCAGAGGGAATATCCGATATGTCTGATGTTGACCACATGAAGATTAAGGCTGCAAATGGGTCGGGTTGATCTGTGATCCGCCCCGATCTGATTCGGTTAGACTTGACCCAAACCCATTTAAAAGACCCATAGAGCCAGGTCGGATTCAAAAATTGGATCCGTTTCCTTTTTCGGGTCGGATTTGGATTTTCTAAATTTGGATCCGATCTGGTCCGACCCGATCTGTGGAGATTTTTGGGTTAATTTGGATCTTAAGATACATAACCCAATCTGACCCGATCCGAACCCAAACATAGGATTCGAACCCAATTAGAGTGACTCACCGAAATAGGAGTTTGGGCTTGGGCCAAAATTTTTCAAACCCTTCGATCTTCTCCATCCGATTTTCTAACTAAAATTGTCCAAAACTAAAAGTTTTTCAAATCTTTCAGTTCTTTTATTCTGACTGTTGTAACATCTATAACAATCTGAGGAGGAAAGATTGGATGGATTTCTGATAATTTAAATGAAGGGCATCTCGATTACTTCTTCTGACTTCTTATTAGGCTCAGTTTTTTAAACCTTCTAGTTTATGTTTACTGTGACATGAGATACAAAAGTAAAAAGACTTCTTGAATTTCAATTCATTTTGTTGACTTTAAAAAATTTCAAAGCATACTCTAATGTGCACAGATGTTGTATCATCCACAGTATATACAATCTCATTTTTAATCATGTACAAATATTCTTCTAGTATGATATTTTAGATAGGAACAATTATGTCACTATATAAAATTTATATTTTTTTTTACTTTTCTTCTTTTGTGTGGACTTCTGAAATCTTCACTCTTCTCAAAAATTATTTATTTTTCTCTGCTATCCAATATAATTAATTATTAAAAATTATAGTTGAAAGATTGGAGGAAAAAAAAAGAAAAGAAACCCTTCTTACTTGTCATTTAGCATTAATATTCACTGATGGTAGATTTCAAATAAATTAAATCCGTGACCCGATCTGATCCGAACCGGACCTGTATTTCATGGACTGGGGCCAACTTATATATGGACCTAATCTGACCTGAATGATCCAATGGATCAATAAATTCGGCCATGGATCTGATCCGATCTAACCTGATTTTTTATCAGGATAGGTATGGATCCAATATCAAGATCCGATCAAGAAATCAGATCGGATCGGGATCACTCAGGATCTGGTCCGACCCGATCCATTTGCAGACCTAACGAAGATGTCTTTGTTAGCTCGTAGAAATGCCATCAGTCAATTTTTGTGGTCGGACATCAATTGAGAACTGATTCGAATGGTTCGATTTGGATCATCCCCCAAAGGGATCATGATGAGTTACTCGACTGACTCTCCTTGAGATTTCTCCAACTCTTCTCTATGATCCTCAATTGACAGAGCTTCTATTGGCCATTTCTCTTTAATGGTTGCAAGAAAATATTATCAAGCAAGCATATGGTCTCCTTGGTTTTCTCCTATCCCATTTCGGGTTAGAAATCCTACCAGCAAGCGATATGTATAAATAATTACTCAAAGTGCATCCAACCTAGGTCGTTCGAGGATTGCATTGTATGTCGAAGGTACATAGATGATGAGAAAAGTAAGTTGAATGGTCCTCTACCGAAGTTCTACTCCAACAATCACTAATAGAGTGATCTTTCCTTCAACGGCTATCGAATCTCATGAGCATTTGACTAAAGGAGTGTTGACTCTCTTTAGTCGATTAGTCAATAATCTTATTTGTTGAAGTGCATCATAAAATAATATGTCTAAAGAGCTTTCATTATCAACTAAAATTTTTTATATATCATAATTAGCTATCATCATATCAATGATGATAGCATCATTATGAGGAGTTTGGACTCCTTGGATGTCATCATTAGAAAAAGAAATTACTCCCTTGGTCCTTTGCTTCTTCAAGCCTTCATCTCAATCTTTTAACCCCTGCTGCTTCGGAGGCTCAAGATCATATTGATTACACCAACCGTTGGTCAAATTTGTTATTCTTCTTGTCGGTCTGGTGCCGAGGTAGTTCTTCAAGAGCTCAATCTTATTTGTTTTGGACATATTTCCCAATGTAGTCCCTTTAGATGAGGGCCTCAATCTTATCATTTAGTTGGAGGCGGTCCTCGATGTCATAGCCATGATTTTGGTAGAAGCGGTAGTATTTCTGCTTATTCCTCCTCGAAGATGGAGACTTCGTCGATGGATGTTGGTGAAGGTATTCTAGCCTTCGATTTCCATCAAAATTTGGGCTTGGGGGGGGGGGGGTTAGAGGAGCATGGTTATTGAAGCGCTGAGGAAGACTCCTTGATGGGGGGCTTTCGTATGCCGGGAGGACTCACCATCAGCTTAGGTCGTGTGCGTGTCCTCCTGCCTTTGCTTTTTGCTGGAAGCTTTTCCTCCCTTAGCTTGCTTGCACATGGTTCGGGCTTCTTCAGCTTATGCATACTTCCGAGCCTGCACTAAGAGGTTAGCGTAGTCCCTCAAGAATGTTTTATTGAGGGAGCAGATGAGGTGCTTGTTGAGAAGGTCTTACTTCAGTGCCAAGATGGCTATAGATTCATCAATATTGCGCACCACCAACATGGCCGCATTGAAATACACCACATAGTCATGTAAAGATTCGCCCTCCTCCTAATAGATCGAGAAGAGGCTATCCGAGTTTCTAGGTTGAGTTTGGTTATTGCCAAAATGGGAAATAAAAAATCTTTTGAGTTCCTCGAAAGAAAAAAATTGACCCCGATTGAAGTTCGGAGTACCATACACATGCTACCTTCTTTAGGGTGGTAGGGAAGGCAAGGCAGAAGAAAGCATCCGAAGTGCTTGGAGCATCCCGAGGGTCTTGTAGCCCTCCAAATATTCTAAAAGATTTATAGAGCTATTGTACGGCTCTACTTGCGGTATTTTAAACCAACTCGAAATCGATTTCTGCAAAATAGAGCGAGAGAAAGGAGGTCGAGAATTAAAGCTGAGGCCATTATCGTTCCTCTGGCTTCCCATCCGCACTTCACTTAGATGACATTTAATCTCCTGAATTTTTTATTTTAGATCTCCCGCCTAGTGAGATTTTCCAAAGTGTGGAGAGTAGCCTCGAGTTGAATCTTTACTAGAAGAGGTCGGAGAGAGTCGGTATCATTCCTCATGCCTAGAACCCTAATAGGATGGTGATTGCCATTCAATGGGGATAGATTGGTGCATGCTCCGGGGGATATTCTCTGGAACTCGGGAGTGGTTTCGATGGTTGTGCTGAAAGTGCATAGCCTAAGGAGTAGGTTGCTGGAATTGTCGCTGCTCCGTCATTTGTTGGAGTTGATGCACGGCTTTGGGTGACGCTCCATCAAACTACTATGGGTTTGTCATCACGAGTGGTTGTATGGGCCCTTGAGGAGCAGATGCCTAAGCAGCACCGCCAAATCTTCATCGGGGGGATTGTCAACGAAAAGTGACGGAGTTGTTATGCACTCTGGTTCTTACCATTATTCTCTTTCTATCTTTGGATTAAGCTCTCCCTCTAGTGTCAAATTGTTGCCGCAAGGCTTCGATCCAAAGAATAGCTGAGGTCGGTGCTCGTATGAGATGGAACTTGTCGGTCGGTGGAAACTGAGGACAATTGGATACATCTAAGACCTAAAAGAAAAGTCCGATCATCGGAGGTTTTCTAATAGGACCCTTCGATGCTTAAGTGACTAGAGCTTTGAGAACAGTGAAAAAGAATTGGCGAGATAGAGAGTATTTGGTTCTCTCAAAAACTTGCCCAAGGATCTTCTGTGTTTTCCTTTTATAAAAGGAGAAAAATATGTTATCTTGTTGTTCGATAATTGCTACGGAGAATAATGGTCCACGATGTTATGATGAGTAGTGAATAATAAATGGCACTAATTTACGTACTACCTTTTGTTATAGTCGTGAAGATTTTTTTCATAACCATCTAAAATTTCAAAGATGCGACACCGACCCATATTTTTTATATAACAATTTAATGTCTCCGGAACTCTGAAAATCATTGGCTTGAATCCGACCATAGAGTCGTATAAATCTGATGACCTCATCGAATAGGGATCAAAGATTGAGGATAAAAATTGAGATGGACTAATACCACGGTAGATTGAAAAATAACTGTTTATGTTTTGCTGTATGAAGATCCATTTGGGTTGGATGGATGGGATGGTAGAAAATTTAATCAGATTTGAAATCAAATATGATCGATCATAGATTAGTTTATCTCTATTTATATATATAATATTATGTAAAAGGTCACAACACAAGTTGTTTAAATCATTGTCCACCGATTCCACACTAATAAAACACGTGGGACTCACAAATCCCCCGTGGCCCCCGCACCTTACTCCACTCCGCTTCTCCGCACTTTAATAAAGTCTGCACGACCACGCCACCAAAACACAAATCCAGAGTCAAATCGTCAATCGCGGCTGCCGGAGAAGTTCTCGTTTCACACCTGCTCACTAACCAACAAAACCAGGAAACCAAACAACTCAAACCCACTCACCGGTGGACGGTCTGTTGGGACCCACCCGATGACACCCAGAGCGAAGCCGCCTCACCACCCTCGGAGTCATCAACACTCCCACCATCGTTATTTAGCAGCAGCAGCAGCCAAGAAAAAAAAAACACAAACTCGTTCTTCCCTCCTCTCCAAATGTTCCCATCCGTTCTCTTCTATCTCCTCCTCTGCCTCCTCCTCTTCGGAGGAGGCAGAGGAGACGGCCAAGACGAGCGCCAAATTCTATTAGACCTCAAAACTTCTCTCGGGCTTGACAACATCAAAGGCTTCGAATCCTGGACGCCGGACAATTCCCCATGCAATTTCACCGGAATCGTCTGCAATTCCGCCAACTCCGTCGCCGAGATCAACCTAAGGAACAGGGGTTTTTCAGGAGAGCTACCGCTATCTTCTCTCTGCCAGCTCCCCTCCCTCTCCGAGCTCTCACTCGGATACAATCACCTCTTTGGTGAATTCACCGCCGACATTAGAAACTGCACCGGCCTCCGGCGCCTGGATCTCGCCTTCAATAAACTCACGGGAGTCGTCCCCGACTTGTCCCCTCTCAACAAGCTCGAGGTACTGAATATCTCCGATAACGGGTTCTCGGGTCCGTTCCCGTGGAGCTCTCTCGGTAACCTCACCGAGCTGGCAGTTCTGAGCCTGGGGGATAACGGGTTCGAGGAAAGCCCATTTCCGGAGGTGGTCATGAATCTAACCAAGCTCACCTGGCTCTACCTCTCTGAAACCAATATCAAGGGCGAAATCCCGCCGTGGATCGGGAATCTGACGGAGCTCCGGGATCTCGAGCTCGCCGACAACTTCCTCTCCGGGGAGATCCCGCCGGAGATCGTGAAGCTGAACAAGCTCTGGCAGCTCGAGCTGTACAATAATTCGCTCACCGGAACGTTCCCGCCGGGGTTCGGGAACCTCTCCGATCTCGCCTTCTTCGATGCTTCCATGAATAATTTGGAAGGGGATCTTTCCGAGCTCCGTTTCCTCAACAAATTGATCTCTCTCCAGCTCTTTTTTAATAATTTATCTGGAGAGGTCCCGCCGGAGTTCGGCGATTTCAGGTATCTTGTGAATCTTTCTTTGTATAGTAATCGTCTCTCCGGAAAGCTTCCAGCGAAGCTCGGTAGCTGGGCGGAGTTTAATTTTATCGATGTGTCGACGAATTTCCTCACCGGCGAGATCCCACCGGATATGTGCCGGAGGGGGACGATGACGAGGCTGCTCGTGCTGGAGAACAACTTCTCCGGTGGGATTCCGGCGAGCTATGCGAATTGTTCTTCGTTGAGCCGGTTCCGGGTGAGCAACAATTCGCTCTCCGGCGTGGTTCCAGCCGGGATCTGGAGCCTCCCGAAGGTGAACATAATCGATCTGGCCGCGAACCAGTTCGAAGGTCCGATCGACGCCGGGATCGGGAAAGCCAAATCACTCAACCAGCTTTTTATCGGCTACAACCGGTTCTCCGGCGAGTTGCCGCAGGAGATCTCGGGAGCGTCGTCGCTCGTGCAATTCGACGCCGCCTACAACCAATTCTCCGGCCAGATCCCGGCGAGCATCGGCGGAATGAAGCAACTCCAGTCTCTCAACCTCCCGTACAACTCAATCTCCGGCGAGATACCGGAAAGCATAGGCTCGTGCAGCTCTCTCACCACTATCGATCTTGCAAGCAACAACCTCGCCGGCCCAATCCCGGCGAGCATCGGCGGTCTCCCGAACTTAAACTCGCTGGATCTCTCCAACAACCACCTCTCCGGCCAGATCCCGGCGAGCCTCTCTTCTGTCAGATTCAGCGCTTTAAACCTATCCAACAACCAACTCACCGGCGCGGTGCCGGCCGGACTTGCTATCAACGCCTACATCACCAGCTTCGCCGACAACCCCGGCCTCTGCAGCGATGACACGCGCTACCTCCGGCGCTGCTCATCGAAGCTCGGGGGTTCATCTGACAAGCTCCGCACCATTCTAACCTGCTTGCTTGCCGTTTTCGCTCTCCTCCTCGCCGCCGTCGGTCTCTTCCTCTTCATCAAGAAACGCCGGTCCGACCGGAACCGGCGCATGGCGAAAGATCCGTCGTGGGATTTGAAATCGTTCCGGATTCTGAGCTTTGACGAGCAGGAGATCATCAACTCGATCAAGCAAGAGAATTTGATCGGCAAAGGCGGCTCGGGGAATGTGTACAGGGTGGAGCTGGTAAGCGGAAAGGTGGTGGCGGTGAAGCACATCTGGAACGACCCCGCGGCGGCGGCGGCCGCCGCCGCCGCGATGAACGGCAACTGGGAGAAGAGTGCTAGCACGGCGGCGATGCTGGCGGGGACGCGGCGGTCGGCGTCGGTGAGGTCGAGGGAGTTCGTGGCGGAGGTGACGACGCTGAGTTCCATCCGGCACATCAACGTGGTGAAGCTCTACTGCAGCATAACGAGCGAGGACGCGAGTCTTCTGGTTTACGAGCACCTGCCCAATGGGAGCCTATGGGAGAGGCTGCACGCGGAAACGGGTGGGAAGGTTGGGGGGTTGGGGTGGGAAGCGAGGTACGAGATCGCGGTGGGGGCCGCGAGGGGGTTGGAGTACCTGCACCACGGCTGGGACCGGCCGATACTACACCGGGACGTGAAGTCGAGTAATATACTGCTGGATGAGTGCTTCAAGCCTCGGATTGCCGACTTTGGGCTTGCCAAGGTACTTTACCCGGCAGGAGGTGGGGATTCCTCGGCACATGTCATCCCGGGTACCCACGGCTATATCGCCCCCGGTAAGTGTACCCCGCTCACTGATCTCCACTTTCTTATGCATAGCTTGATTAGGGATAGGTCTCTCTTTTTCTTTTCGTTTTCCTTTTTTTTTTTTTTTTTTGAGCATGATAATTACAACACGAATAATTAAAGGACAAGGGGGAAACATTTTCCACATGTGAGAATAAAGATGAAGGAAAACTATTATAAGTTATTCCTATACTCTTATCAAACTTTTGTACATCTTACCATGATCTAATTTGCAAGAGGTAGGAAGAGCATAGCCTGTATCTAGGGGTGACAAGCTGGTTAAGTTCGGATATGGATTGGGTTTGATATAGATCTAGTTAAAAATTCATCAATATGAATCTGAACTGTCTATAAAATAAATAAAAAATTTAGATCAAAACTGAATCTATTTATTAAAGTAACTTGATCCGGTCTATATAACTCATTTATTAAATAGCTAAAGTCAGATTAAACGAATTAAACAGATTAAATAGATTTTTAATTGATTAAAAGGAGTAAGCAAATCGGAATATATTAAGTAGAAGATGATTATATAAGTTTAAATAGTTTAAACAAGTTTTAAATAGATTATATGATTCAATCCGATCTAAATATTAAATAGGTTAAATAAGATAAATATTTAAAATCTAAATCTGGTTAGAATGTTAAGTAAGTTAAATAGATTAACATTTATAATCTGAATCCATTTAGTTTAAATCTAAATTTGTTAATGTCGAACTTGAATTGGGTTTGATGGATTGGTCACCTTTTGCTAGCCTCAACGATCCATTAGACTTTAGCTGTTTATTATTAGATTTGTTCTTTTTTTAAGTCCTTTTTTTATTCCTCTTTTTAGAACCTTTCCAAAATCATTTCCCTAAGCCTACTGAATTATCTGTTGTTTGTGATAGCAGCAACCTAGCTAGCTTTTGCTATCCGTTTACTTAATTAAATTGGAACTTATTGCCTTTGGTTTGGGATGATTCAGAATATGCGTACACATGGAAGGTGAACGAGAAGAGCGACGTGTATAGCTTCGGAGTGGTTCTAATGGAGCTGGTGACAGGCAAAAGGCCAATAGAGCCCGAGTTCGGTGACAACAAGGACATAGTCTACTGGGTATCCCAGAGGATGAACAGCGGGGAAAGCGTGGTGGAGCTGCTGGACAAGAGAATTCCGGACTGGGCGAGGGAGGAGGCTCTCAAGGTGCTGAAAGTTGCGGTGCTCTGCACGGCGAGGCTTCCGGCCATGAGGCCGTCCATGAGGACGGTGGTCCAGATGCTCGAGGAGGCCGGAGCCAAGGGCCAACGCTTGAAGGATGACATGGTGGAGATTGGAGGCTATAAATTTGAAGGGAATGAAGGATGTGAGAAGGTTAAGCTGAGCCCATAATAGATAGTGTTAAGAAGTCTCCAGACCTCCAATATATGATCCTACTGGTGTTATTTTAGAGGGTAGAGAGAAGAAGATGGAATCGGACGAGCGAGCTCTAATTTGTACATAGGACTTTGGTCGAGTGGATGAAGACGTGGTTCATGGAGGCGGATTATTCTTATGGCGGTGACTGGACCACAACTAGAAGCGGCGCAAAAAAGATACGGCACTTGTTGGAACGCTTTTGGGACACGGAAAGGCAAAAGTCGGCGAACCGAAGGATTGACGTGACATGACGGTCCAGGGTAAACTGCTTGGATCCTTTAATTGCGACCATGTATCCAGCTTTTCGTTGTTTCTTTTGCAGGTATCCTAGTTTAGGCTGTTGGTCCCTCTTTTTGCTTGCTTTATACGGCGTGGAAGGTCCGGAGATAAATATCAAGAGAGAATAATAGCGAGCTATGTTTTATCATCAGGTTCTTTCTTGGCGTTGCTGTTCTCCCACATTATCCTCATGCCCAGAGGAATCCATACAATTCCTTCATGTCTTGAGTAAATGTCAAGATTAGGATCAATGCTAGGCGGATGCTTCAGGGGCATTACATTCTTTTAAAGGCTGATAATATAGAACCACATATATTTTCGTTCAGAACAAACATCAAAAAAATAAAACAAGGATGATGGGAAAAAATTTAGATAGAAAAAAATTATATCTAAAGATATTGTAAGTCGACAGCTACCCTTGGCTCCGGCTCTTCAAAAGAAAAACAAAGACCTCTCTCCACGTTTCAACTAAAGACGCCTCATAGGACCATATGGAAGATTATCACAAGATTGTATCATACTCAAATGCCATTAACACTCTCTTCCTTTTTGATAAATATTGATATCAGTTTTGTCCTTTTTCAAAGAAGGCTATGGAGACTTCATGGCACTAAACTATAATAAACACTGAAGGACAAACTATTCCAGCCAAGATTGAATTGGAAATCAGGATAAAGGAGGAATAGAATCGAAACGACAAACAATGATTCTCGACAGATAATTATATGCTGTCAGAGATGGACTAAAATGCATGATAAGATTTTTTCTAATTAAAAAAAGAGAGACCCATCATGCTATGAATATCCAGATCCCAATACCGGAAGATACACGGTATTTAAGTAACAGTTGCCGAGTACAATAGTGTGACCGCCGGGACAACTCCCGGTTCATGAATAAAAAAGGACTATAAAATCAACATTAGATATATGATATAGTAGAATGGGCCTACAAAAGGTTTTATTTATTAAATCTCTGGTTGCCAGAGCAGAAGAACTTTACTATTGCTGTTAAACTTTAGAGAAGTCAGTGGAATACTGAGCTGTAGATTGATTTGAGAATGCGATAGATGTCTGTTGGGAGATCGAGGAGGAAGATTTTTTTAATATATAATTAAATATTTATTTATTAAAGTTTATTCGATGAAAATCTTGTCACGTCCCGAACCCAACATCCGGATCGGATACGTGATGGCCGCACACTCTTTAGAGCAAGCCCTAAAGAATATGCAAGGCCAAAAATAAATCATTACAATCTTAACATCCATACCATTAATTTCAATAATAATTCGTAAAACCTTGCATAATTACAAATTAAATTTCTTCAATCCTCTGATCAGGTACTATGACACTCTATCTATCCTTCTGCTCATCCGTAAATCCAGATCATAGTCAATCATAAGCATCCTGTAACTCTGAGAAGAAAAAGAAAGATGAAGAGGTGTGAGCTTTACAGCCTAGTAAGAATTCCCATATCACACTGATATAGTAATATAGTCTGAAAATAAGAATAAGCAATAAAATATAAAATCTCATGTTCAATGTCCAGAATAATGCAAACATTCATAAATTTTCTGTCTTGTCAAAATAGATGTATCATCATATGTTAACAGGTGAAACACTTTTGTTCAACAATTATTTCATGTCTTATCTTTCATTTCTCCTTTCATAATCACATGATTTTTTAACCTTTTCTTTCTGGTTCTGGACTATCCAATTCTATACCTCAGTCATCATCCGGATCGAATCCATTTAAAAAAGTCTTTCAAGACTGTCCCAGGATGAGCTCCTGGCCGGCTGTCCCACGTACGAAAGCCCGTGAGAGGCTGTCCCAGGCATAAGCTCCTGGCGGACTGTCCCAGGCATGAGCTCCTGGCCGGCTGATCCACCTGTAAGCCAGTGGGGGCTGTCCCAAGCATAAGCTCCTGGCGGGCTGTTCCATATGACAAGGCTAGTCCATACCATATATCTCTTTCTTTTCATTTAATCATTTTGTGTTGATTTCATCAAATCAATTCTGTCTTGCATTATGATCAATTCAGATATGTCATACCCATATAATCATGCTATCAATCTCTGATACATATATATTGACATAACATACTCATGCTCAAAATCAAATAACAGTATCTCAGGTATAATAAATTCATCGATCTCAAATCTGACTTTACAAAACCAACGATGCAAGACCAACAGTAAAGTAGCATATATATAATAGTGATCATGTATAGGGATTCTTATCTTTACCGGTGACTGATCCAAACACAGAAATCAATGTTCTTCTTTGATTTATGAATTTCTCTAACAAGATATTCCACTAGATATCATATGCAGACAATCATCTCTTCATAACCCTGATCAATATAAAAATCACATATATGGAGAAAATTACTGATAATTGATCCTAATACACAAATCGAGGACCTCTCTTAGGATTAATCAAAATTAGGACTTGTCTATGTATCAGGATCCTCCATTGATCCATAAGACTTCTAGAGAGAAAAAAATCCATGAAGAGAGAGAAAATTCTAGAGAAAGAAAGTAGAGAGAGAAAGTGGAGAGAGAATCTTCGTATCCTTCCGATGAGGCAGTCACGATCGAGATCATCAGAGGTCCTATCAGGGTGACTCAATATGAATCAAGTGTTACAAATTTCGAATAGGATCGGACTGGAATCAGACCTACCACACGAATTTCGGAGTAACCTCAATTCATCATATTTTTAATTCAAATATATCCTAAGATTTGTGATGAAATCAGAGAGAGTAGAAAGATTCTAGAGAGATAAAATCCACAAAAAGAGAGAAAGATCTAGAGAGAGAAAATAGAAAGAGAAAATGTAGAGAGAGAAGGTAGAGAGAGGAGAGAGAAAAGAGAGAAAGGAGAGAAAAAGGAGAGAGAGAAAAATTCTCTCTCTTCTTCTTCTTTTTATTTTATTTTATTTTTATTTTTCTCTTTCTCTTTTTCCTTTTTTTTTTCTTTTCTTTTTCTTTTTCCTTTTTCTTTTCTTTTTCTTTTCTTCTTCTTCTTCTTCCTTCTTCTTTTCTTCTTCTTCTTCCTTTCTTTTCTTCCCGCGGCCTCCCTTGGCTGAAACAGGGGAAGCCTCCCTTGACTGAAACAGGGGAAGACCGTGAGGTCCCCCCCTCGGTGGCTCGGGCTTCGGCGGCTTGGCCAGAGATCCGACAACAGGTGGAGGCGGCGGTGGGCAATGGACGGCCGACGGCAAGGTTCGGCCGGCAAAAATCAAAGGAAGATTCAGAAACAGGAGATTCTTTTGCGACTGATTTTCGGCAAAGACGGTGGTCGGCGGCGAGGCTTTGGGCCAAGGGAGAAAGGGAAGAGGGAGAGGAAGAAGGGGAGGGGCTTACCATGCTCCGGCGGTTGAGAAGAGCTCCGGCGAACCCCTTTTTCCCATCTAAGAACCCGCGGATCCTCTTGGAAAAATCCCTCAATTTCTTAAAAATCTCTCCAAAACCAATTGCAGAGACATAAGGGAGGGAAGGAGGGTTTTATAGGGGAGATTTTCTACCTCTGATCAGACTCTATCGGTCCGATTTCGTCATAAACGGAGAGGAAGAAGACTCCGGTTAGGAGTCTTCCTCCTCCTCTATTTTTTTTTTAAATTCTGATTTATTACATTCTCTCCTCTTTAAAATAATTTCGTCCTCAAAATTAAGTTATGTCGTTCGAGATATCTATTTCAAAGTATATATTCTTCATGTCATTCTCAAGCTTACGATAATGTCATATATATTATTTATTTCTCATGATCTTGTTATAACAAAAATTATTTGAAATCTCAAACTCATCCCTTCTTATTGATTTCTCAACTTTTTGAAGAACTGTAACATTTTGGACTTGTATTAATATACCACCATTATTTGTCCAATACATTTCACTCGAAATTCATAATTATCTCAGACTATCCTTGATAGAAAAATAAATAAAGGTCAAACATCGGGCACTCTTCACAATCATTGATTTCTTTCTTCACTTGATCTTCCAATAAATTTTATATGTAGACTCTCATTTTAAGAAAACCTCAATCTTCTATATCAGTCCAAGTAATAATATTAAATTTAAAAAAATATGAGATGTATGTTAGGACATTCTAAGTTTGAACTAATATCAGAACTATCAAGCTGTTAATAAACTTGAGATATCTAAAATTTCTTGACCTTATCTACAATGAAGCAACCTACTGACAAAAATTATCAGGCTATGATCAGATTAGATCAAAATTTATAGCATCCTTTCATTATCAATAAAATTCTTCCTTATTTGCAACTAATGTATTCCATCATAACTTTTGATTTAAAGGATTAATATTTCTAATCAATTCAGACCATCACGTTTTTGCTGCGCACTCTGATCTCAACTTATCAAATTATATAAGTCTATCAAAGATAAAAATATCCTCATATGTTAGATCAATCCAGGATAGATCTAACCTTCAAATTTCATATAAGACTTAGAGCAAAATTTTAAGTTTCTTTATCTTTACTACCTTTGGGTATAGCATATAAAAATTAAATCTTGATCCACTTTCTATGTTTGAAATCATTGCATAAGTTTCATCACTCTTCAAGAATCCAACATATCTAGAATCAATTGGAGTTAACCTTAAATTTATCTTACAATCATTTAGATAATTTTTAAATCAATCTTCCTTTTTAAAAGAATTAATTCTAACTTGACAACTAAAAGAACTCAAGCCAACATCCTTAAGTAGAATCAACTTGATTATTTCTTATAGAACTCCCTTCATCACAACCCTTAATATTAATCAATAAATCTATACAAAATCTTGTCCCTTGTATAAGTCATTCAAAATTTAACATTAGCAAGATGTCTTAATTTAATTTAAAAATCCAAACTTTGACTTGAATAATTAATACACTTCACCATCTTCAATAATCACAAAAAAAAAAAATCTAATCCAAAGATAGTAATATGAATTATTAAAAAATTTCATCATAACCTGTATATCATACTCTGACAAAATAAATTTTCTTCTTTAATTTAACAATAATATCAAAATACTTTTGATCCACTTAGAAAAATAAGCTTTTGATTTGAAATTCAATGCAACTTGAAAGATCAAGGAATCATATTCAGAATATGATATTTTGAGTAACCAAAGATTTCACCAAAATATGTATCTCATATTCTCATAATAAAATTTAAGTATATTTTTCATCTAAGATTGAGTTTCATATATGACCTTTTATAGGTTCAGTGTTCAAAAATATTTCTCTCTCATATGATGTAATTTCTTCTTAGACCATACCCTAATTAACTTTCTTTTGATAAGTCCAAAATTCATAATGCTCAGTCAATTATCATCGAAATTAGAAAAAATATCATGATCTTCGATCATATAAGTTTTATATTCTAAAATCATCTAGTATACTCAACATAACTTATCAATACCTCCCACTTCATTTCAAGATCAACTCTTTCATACTTAGGTCAACCTTACTAATTGAAATCTAAGATATAACTTATCAATTTTATTATAGTCATCATATACCACTTATACATAAAGTTTCATCATAGTATTTATTGATTCAAATTCCAAATATTGATTCCTTTCTTTTATGTCAATCATGTTCCTTATGATCATAACCTAGGTTTAAATATCACTAAAGTCATAATTTTAAATAATTATAATCTTAAGCTTAAATACCGCTTAAATCATATTCTCTAATGATCATAACCTAAATTGTAATATCATTCTATCACATCCTTAATGATTATAACCTCAGACTCTAATATTATCTATCATACTCTATTGATTATAATCTCAAAGTTTTGATATCACTTATATGACAATCCCTAGTGACCTTAAACTTGGGCTCTAGTACTGTTCTGTCATATCTTAATCACTTGTATCATTATCTCCAATTGAACGTAACCTAAGCTCTAAGCTCAGATATCACTCTGTCACATCCTATTGATCTTACATAAAGTTTTGATATCACTTCATAATCTTAGTGATCTTAAACCTAAGCTCTAATATTATTCCATCATATCCTATCACGTATATCATAATCCCTAATGATCATATCTTAAGCTCTGATATTATTCCATCATATCCTATCACGTATATCATAATCCCTAATGATCATATCCTAAGCTCTGATATTATTCCATCATATCCTATCACATATATCATAATCCCTAATGATCATATCCTAAGCTCTGATATTATTCCATCATATCCTATCACATATATCATAATCCCTAATGATCATATCCTAAGCTCTGATACCATTCTGTCACGCCCCGAACCCAACACCCGGGTCGGATACGTGATGGCCGCACACTCCTTAGAGCAAGCCCTAAAGAATATGCAAGGCCAAAAATAAATCATTACAATCTTAACATCCATACCATTAATTTCAATAATAATTCGTAAAATCTTGCATAATTACAAATTAAATTTCTTCAATCCTTTGATCAGGTACTATGACACTCTATCTATCCTTCTGCTCACCCGTAAATCCAGATCATAGCCAATCATAAGCATCCTATAACTCTGAGAAGAAAAAGAAAGATGAAGGGGTGTGAGCTTTACAGCCCAGTAAGAATTCCCATATCACACTGATATAGTAATATAGTCTGAAAATAAGAATAAGCAATAAAATATAAAATATCATGTTCAATGTCCAAAATAATGTAAACATTCATAAATTTTCTGTCTTGTCAAAATAGATGCATCATCATATGTTAACAGGTGAAACACTTTTGTTCAACAATTATTTCATGTCTTATCTTTCATTTCTCCTTTCATAATCACATGATTTTTTAACCTTTTCTTTCTGGTTCTGGACTATCCAATTCTATACCTTAATCATCATCCGGATCGAATCCATTTAAAAAAATCTTTCAAGACTGTCCCAGGATGAGCTCCTGACCGGCTGTCCCACGTACGAAAGTCCGTGAGAGGCTGTCCCAGGCATAAGCTCCTGGCAGGCTGTCCCAGGCATGAGCTCCTGGCCGGCTGATCCACCTGTAAGCCAGTGGAGGCTGTCCCAGGCATAAGCTTCTGGCAGGCTGTTCCATATGACAAGGCTAGTCCATACCATATATCTCTTTCTTTTCATTTAATCATTTTGTGTTGATTTCATCAAATCAATTCTGTCTTGCATTATGATCAATTCAGATATGTCATACCCATATAATCATGCTATCAATCTCTGATACATATATATTGACATAACATACTCATGCTCAAAATCAAATAACAGTATCTCAGGTATAATAAATTCATCAATCTCAAATCTGACTTTACAAAACCAACGATGCAAGATCAACAGTAAAGTAGCATATATATAATAGTGATCATGTACAGGGATTCTTACCTTTACCGATGACTGATCCAAACACAGAAATCAATGTTCTTCTTAGATTTATGAATTTCTCTAACAAGATATTCCACTCGATATCATATGCAGACAATCATCTCTTCATAACCCTGATCAATATAAAAATCACATATATGGAGAAAATTATCGATAATTGATCCTAATACACAAATCGAGGACCTCTCTTAGGATTAATCAAAATTAGGACTTGTCTATGTATCAGGATCCTCCATTGATCCATAAGACTTCTAGATAGAAAAAATTCATGAAGAGAGAGAAAATTTTAGAGAGAGAAAGTAGAGAGAGAAAGTGAAGAGAGAATCTTCATATCCTTCCGATGAGGCAGTCACGATCGAGATCATCAGAGGTCCTATCAGGGTGACTTAATATGAATCAAGTGTTACAAATTTCGAATAGGATCGGACTGGAATCAGACCTACCGCATGAATTTCGGAGCAACCTCAATTCATCATATTTTTAATTCAAATATATCCTAGGGTTTGTGATGAAATCAGAGAGAGTAGAAAGATTCTAGAGAGATAAAATCCACAAAAAAAGAGAAAGATCTAGAGAGAGAAAATAGAAAGAGAAAATGTAGAGAGAGAAGGTAGAGAGAGGAGAGAGAAAAGAGAGAAAGGAGAGAAAAAAGAGAGAGAAGAAAATTCTCTCTCTTCTTCTTCTTCTTATTTTATTTTATTTTTATTTTTCTCTTTCTCTTTTTCCTTTTTTTTTTCTTTTCTTTTTCTTTTTCCTTTTTCTTTTCTTTTTCTTTTCTTCTTCTTCTTCCTTCTTCTTTTCTTCTTCTTCTTCCTTTCTTTTCTTCCCGCGGCCTCCCTTGGCTGAAACAGGGGAAGACCATGAGGTCCCCCCCCCTCGGTGGCTCGGGCTTCGGTGGCTTGGCCGGAGATCCGGCAACAGGTGGAGGCGGCGGTGGGCAATAGACGGCCGACGGCAAGGTTCGGCCGGCAAAAATCAAAGGAAGATTCAGAAACAGGAGATTCTTTTGCGACTGATTTTCGACAAAGACGGTGGCCGGCGGCGAGGCTTTGGGCCAGGGGAGAAAGGGAAGAGGGAGAGGAAGAAGGGGAGGGGCTTACCTTGCTCCGGCGGTTGAGAAGAGCTCCGACGAACTCTTTTTTCCCATCTAAGAACCCGCGGATCCTCTTGAAAAAATCTCTCAATTTTTTAAAAATCTCTCCAAAACCAATTGCAGAGACATAAGGGAGGGAAGGAGGGTTTTATAGAGGAGATTTTCTACCTCTGATCGGACTCTATCGGTCCGATTTCATCATAAACGGAGAGGAAGAAGACTCCAGTTAGGAGTCTTCCTCCTCCTCTATTTTTTTTTTTTTAATTCTGGGTTATTACAAATCTTATGATGCCTAAGTTAGCCGAAGTTTAGAAAATATGAGAGAAAATTTTACTATCCAAAAAGATTTACCTAAGGTCTCCTCTATCCTCTTTATATATAGGGGGATTTTGCAAGCTATGACCTCGGATATTTGGGACAGAGTTAAAACTTTTATAGATCAAAATTACGGATAGTTATTATACTTATGATGTTGGGAAATGTGTCCCAAAAAGCCAATCGTCAAGCTGTTGACGGTTGAGCAACCAAGTATTGTAATTGATTTGTTAATAAATAAAATATATTTGGCATTTTCATCATAAGCTTTCATCTTCTAATGAACTCCGTTGTTATGATGAAGTCCTTAGGACTATTTAGGTTCGATAAAGAGAGGATTTATCGATTAGTCCTTAAAACTGTTCACGACCAAATGATAGGCTGTTAATAAGGACGACAGCTTCTATCGAGCATAGGTCGCTGTAGGCCATATGGGTTGGTTGTCCTCTTAACCAAAGAGTGTGGAGACACTGGTATGGCATACAGGTGAGATGTAAGTGTACATCGTCATTGAACGTGACCAACTCCAGAGCATTCTGCTGTCGAGAATGTCTCTGATGGGATATAGGTATAAGTGTCCCTTAGACTTGAGATCACCTCAGTGACTTGCAAGCAACTCACTGTGCTTTGGTACTGGACTAACTGAATTTCTAATTCAGGGACGGAAGGCTTTTGGGCACAGTCAAGTACTTGCAAAGTCAGAGTGTGATCGAGATGGGATTGACCACTCCAAGAGTTGGAGAAGAATGAGTCGCTGTATTTCAATTTAGCAAAACCTTGGCCAGGGTAATCCATCAGATGGATTTGATATTTTGAAATACAATGTGGACAACCTGATCAGAGTTGACAGTTGAGCTCTGGGGTGTCCTATGATCATTTTGGTCAAGGGGATGAATTATATGAAAACTATATCCGCATGGGTTCTAAGGATGTTGTTCTACACATTCGACCTATCCGGTCATCGGGTACCATTGCTAGATGGTCACTTCGATTGGTATAGAAATTTGTTTCTATGCTACCGGCTTAGGTTCGGACCTATGAGGTCACACACATTAGAGTTCATGATCCGATCGGATGGTTGATCAACGATTAAGAATCGTTCTAGGGTTAAATGATCAATACGATTGACATTTAACCCAGTGCAAGTGTTGTAGGAGGATCGATTAGTAATTCGATTGCTAATTGGCTTAATTTGATTAAGCCAATGGGCTGAGATTAAGTCTAATTAAATATGATTTAATTAGATTTAGTTTGGGCTTGATTGGATCAAGTCCAATTGGTTTATTGGATAAGCCAAGTGCAAGGAAAAACTAGTCCTAGTTCAACTAGGACTTGGGTCAATCTAATTTCTAATTTGATTAGAAAATTAAATCAGATTTAAATATAATTTAATCTGATTAAATTAGGTTCTTAATTGGGTTAAGACCTATTTTAATTGGGTTAATCTAATTTTGATTTGATTTGGTTTGGGAAACCAAATTAAAACAAGTTATGAGACAGAATCCTAGTAGGACTAGGATTCCACCTTGCACCACATAAACCTTCTCCACGCCCTCTCTCTTATTCAACGCCAATCTCCACTTATTTTGTGCGACAAAAGCCCTCTCCCAGATCTCTCCCACGTTCACAAAAGGTCTCCTCTCTTCTTTCTTACATGGAAGGTGATTTGGATCAAATCTAAAAGGAATAAGTTTGGATTTCGAATTCTATGAGATAGAGTTTTAGAAATCCAAAACTCTTTCAATTTTGCACCGAATTTATCCAAATTTTTTTGGAATTTTCGTGGATTTTAGGGTTTACATTGTGCACCCTTTTCTGTTGATCCATCCACGAAAATATGAAGGAGGTGCTCAAGAGTTGGGCGTCCCTTTACTTGCCATGTCTGGATAAGCCTTGACTAGGTGTTTGACCTAGACAAGGACTCTATCATATCTCTCTATATAAGATGAGTTTCTTCGTGAAATTTGAAGTGGAGATAGATATTTGAGAGGCCTTTCTGCCATCCAAAAATCAGAGAGAAATACCTTTGGGTCGTGGAGATATAAAAGACGCAAGTTTGGGTGTCTAGAGAGAAAAACGTGAAGAAGAAGAGGGTCTTCTTCTAGGGTTTTTATTTTTCATATCTTTCCTCCTTCCATCTTGAGTTTCCTGAGAGCGTCTCAGATCTGAAACTCCTCCTTCTACTTTTCATCTTTGAAAGAGTCCAAATCAAGAAGAAGGAGGCACCTGATCAACCATCAAAGAAGGATCAGCGCAGTACTAGCATACTGTGCTGATTTCCTGAAGCAGGACTTCTGATCGAGATTCGTGGGCTCGTGTGGACGACTCCTAGAGGTCGGACGCGTGTGCGGCTTGCAACATCATCCTTAAGCCCGGATCAGCGAGGTTAGAGCGTCTAACTTGCAAGGTAATAGATCTGATCTATTATTTAATACATACATTAGATGTAGCTAGCATAGAAACATGTTGATATGATCAACATGTAGTTCATACTATATTTATATATATTTTAATTTTTAATTTAATGCTATGTAATAATCATGTAATAGGATCTTAGATCTAGAGATTTTCTTATCTTAGAAAATAAATTTTGATTTATTTTAGTCTTCCGCTGTATGATCTTGAAAAAGTTTCAAGATCTAACCCTGAAACCCTAGATCTGGTTCCTACAATTGGTATCAGAGCGAGGTTCTTTATTACATGATTATTTATACATGCTTAGATTATTTTTTAGATTAGATCTAATTTATAATCTGATTATTAAATCTGAAATTAAAATTTTAGATCAATCACAAACTGCAAGGTTGTCCTGCTGTAAGGTTTACCCCTTACAGTGCAAAGGTTGTCCTAGTTTGTGTAGATCTATCTTTAATCATAAATTTGTTAGATATGATCTAGATTAAATTTATGATTTATTAGATTTAAAAGATGTTTAAATCTGAAATAAAATCTCTTTGTTAATAATTTTTATGCAAAGAAATTATTTAAAGTTGAAATTATTTCAATTACGTGAACCTGTTCAGATTAGATCTAAAGTAGTTTCATGTTTATTTCACTTGCATCTTGATTATGAATCAAACATGCAATATGATTGGTAGAATCATATTATAAAATTATTTTACAAATATGAAAATGATTTTTTTTTGAAAAGCTGAACCCAACCCTCAGCCCAAAACTTAATTAAGAATTAAGAAGTTGTTTGATTAGGTTCTAGGATTGTGAATTGAAGAACCTAAGACACAAATCATAACACATTGGGTTAATGGGTTAGTGGAAATTAGGTCCATTAATTGGGTTAGACCTATGGTTAGATTAAAGATGGACTTAATTAGAGAATTAACTAAATCTAATCAATTGTTGTCTTAGATTAGGTCAAGGATTCTCTAGATCAATTACAATAGTTGTAGTTGGTCAAGTCCATGTCTTTAACGAGAACCAAATGGACTTGATTCTTGGCTAAGCGGTCTAGCACGAACTGTTAGGTTGATCTAATCGAAACTAATTAAACCAGTTGGTGTCTAAGGTAAACCAGACCGGTGGTTTTTAATTGGGAGCCTGCTTACCTGGCCATTCATGATGGTGTCTAAGGCAAGCTTTGGCAAACCCTCCCACTGATCGAACTTACCTGGCCTCTTGGTGAAATTATGTTTTGATCGGATCACTTGACTATTCGAGCTGACCCATGTCAGCTAGGTAAATCAGTGTGACTGATTTAGGTGCTCCTAGACCAGCCCTTTTAATGGTCTCCCTTAAGCTGACTTGGTGAAGTCAGTGGGAGGATCATGATAAGCTGGTTCATCTGACCTCATCCTCTATATTATTTAATCCTCTAAAATTATTAGGTCCTTAAAATGATAAAGTTATGGAGATAACTGAGTCATAGCCTCCCATTAAAGTGTTTGATAATGAGTCCATGAACTCAATAATCATTGCAGACCCAAAGGCCTGGTGCTTGTTGACTAATGGAATTATCACTCATCATATGACGACTTGGAAGTATCTCTCTAATGGTGGTTAGGTGAGCCAACCAAAGTTGAGCTTAATCATTCGTTGGTTAGATACACCAAGTATGATCATGTTAATGGTTGGACCTAACTGGATCCTTACAGTGGAGGCCAAAGCCTACTGATTAGGTTTCTGGGGCAAAATTAAAATTACTAGAAATTGTTTAGAGAAACAATTGGTTATGAACCTACCCTTAGATGTACATGGGTTGGCCAACCAAAGTTGGGCTTGTGTGCAGTCTAAGTGGATTCTAGTACCCGCTAAGGAATTAGGGTAATTCCTCGAATTGAAGGTAGAGGCTACCAATTCGAATAAAATAGTGGGAGAAACCTTTTGATTAAAGTCCAAATCTTTAGGTTAATGAATCAATTACTAATTAGGTTATGGTTTTCTTTTGTGTAGATATGGCCACTTCCCTATCGCTCCGATCATTGTTGGACAATGATAAGTTGGTGGGACCCAATTTCGGTAGCTGGTACCGAAAGTTGAAGATAGTCCTGGAGCATGAACGGATCCTATATGTGATAATGGATCCTGCACCTGAGGAGCCAGCTGTCAATGCACGTGAAACAGTCAGAGACACTTACCAGAAGTGGCTCAGTGACCGGACCACGGTGCGCTGTATCATGCTAGCTGCTATGAGCGACGAGTTCAGTCGCAGATTCGAGACGGCTCAGCCAAAGGACATGCTTCAAGTGTTGGAGGATACCTTTGGCACACCCGATGACGTAGAGAGGCACAAGACTAGTTGTGCCATCTTCAACGCCAAAATACAGGATAGTGCCTCTGTCACTGATCATGTATTGTACATGATCGAGCTGATGGAATGATTGAGCAAGCTCGACTTTCTCTTGCATGAGCAGCTTGGGAAAGATACAATACTGAACTCGCTGCTCAAGTCTTATCTCCCATTCCTCACTCATTATAGAATGACAAAGCCTGAAGTAAACTACCACGAGTTACTGGGGTTGCTTTAGAACTTTGAGAAGGATCACCAACTCCTCAAGGAGTCGGTGAACTCAGTGAACTCAGTGGGAGGTTCATCTTCTGGTTCTCGACCCTTTGAGAAAGGAAAGAAGAACAAGAAGAAGAAAGTCAAGAAGGTGCAAGTTCAGGCTGGGACATCTGTGCAGAGCCAGACCAAAAAGATCAAGCCTGATAAGAGTCTATTCTACTGGCAAGCACTCTAGATTAGATAGTGTGTCAAATATCTACTTATGGCATTATAGGCTAGGTCATATAAACAAGAACAGAATAAACAGGTAGACTCAAGAGGGAATCCTCAAAGTCAGTGATTGTGAATCACTTCCAACCTGTGAGTTCTGTCTTCTTGGTAAAATGACCAAGTCACCTTTTACTGAAAAAGGTGAGAGAGCTACTGAGCTCTTGAGCCTAGTACATACTGATGTATGTGGGCCCATGAGCACCAGTGCTAGAGGTGGATATTTCTACTTCATAACTTTCACGGATGACCTATCCCGATATGGATATGTCTATCTGATGAAACATAAGTCGGATTCATTTGAAATGTTCAAACGATTCTGAAGTGAAGTAGAAAAACAAACTGGGAAGAGTATTAAAACTCTTCGATCTGATCGAGGAGGAGAATACCTTTCTAGTGAGTTTCTCACATATCTAGGAGAGAATGGGATTCTCTCCCAATGGACTCCTCCAGGAACACCACAGCATAATGGTGTGTCTGAAACGAGGAATCGGACTTTGTTAGACATGGTCCGATCCATGATGGGTTTTTTGCTAGCTTGCTGATATCCTTCTGGGGATATGCACTCGAATCGGCCTGTTATCTGTTAAAAAGGATTCCAAGTAAGTCTGTAATTAAGACTCCATATGAGATATGGACGGGATGTAAGCCAGCACTTTCACACCTTAGGGTTTGGGGGTGCCCGGCCTATGTCAAACGATTAGTCACAGACAAACTTGGACCTAGGTCTGACAAATGCTCATTCATAGGGTACCCCAAAGAGACAAAAGGATATTTTTTCTACCATGCTGATGAACAAAAGGTGTTCGTCAGCCTTAAGGCAATCTTTTTAGAAAAGGAGTTCCTTGGTGAAGGAACCGTTGCCTCTAAGGTTGAACTTGATGAAGTTCAACAGGTAGAAGGACCGACACCAATAGCTGAACCTGAGTCAGATATGATTAGATCACATCCGGAGCCCAATATACCTGCACCATTAAGGCGATCTGGTAGAGTACCGCGTCAGCCGGATAGATACTATGGTTTCTTGGTCCGGGACGGTGATCCCATCGAACTTGATGAGAATAATGAGGATCCGATCACCTATATGGATGCTATGCAGAGACCTGATTCTGAGAAATGGCTTGAAGCCATGAAATCCGAAATGGAGTCCATGAAGGTCAACGATGTATGGACATTGGTTGACCCACCTGAAGGGGTTAAACCCATTGGGTATAAATGGATCTTCAAAAGGAAGAGGGGCGCAGACGAAAAGGTGGAGACCTATAAAGCCCGTCTGGTTGCCAAGGGGTATCGTCAACGTTATGGTATTGACTATGACGAGACATTTTCTCCTGTGGCAATGCTCAAATCTATTCGGATAATGCTTGCAATAGCTGCCCATCTAGATTATGAGATCTGGCAGATGGATGTAAAGACAGCTTTTCTTAATGGAGAGCTGACCGAAGAGGTGTATATGATACAATCTGAAGGGTTTACATCCACAGATGAGTCCAAGGTGTGCAAGCTTCAGAGATCCATTTATGGACTAAAGCAAGCTTCTTGGAGTTGGAACATGCGTTTTGATAAGTGATCAAAATGTATGGCTTCATTAAGAATGGAGAAGAGCCCTGCATCTATAAATGGGCAAATGGTCCAGTTGTGGTATTCCTTGTCTTGTACGTAGATGACATTCTCTTAATCGGGAATGACATCCCCGCACTACAGGGAATAAAAGTTTGGTTGTCATCACAGTTCTCCATGAAGGACTTGGGTGAAGCATCCTACATCCAAGGGACGAAGATCTATAGGGATAGATCTAAAAGGATGCTTGGGTTATCCCAGTCTATGTACATAGATACTGTGCTGAAGAGGTTCAGCATGGAGAATTCCAAGAAGGGCTATCTACCGATAGGCCATGGAATTTCTCTCTCTAAGAAGGATTGTCCGACAACTCCTGAAGAGAGAGAGCGTATGAGTAGAGTCCCATATGCTTCAGCCGTGGGATCTATCATGTACGCCATGACATGTACAAGACCAGATGTGGCATACTCACTAGGAGTAGTGAGTAGATACCAATCTGATCCTGGAGAAAACCACTGGAAAGTGGTTAAAGCCATCCTTAAGTATTTGAGAAATACTAAGGACCAATGGTTGATTTATGGCGAGTCAGATCTAAAACTTGTGGGGTTCACAGACTCTAGCTTCCAATCTGACCATGATGACAGCAGGAGTGTGTCGGGTTATATCTTTACTCTGAATGGTGGAGCCATCTGCTGGAAGAGTTCCAAGCAGCATACTGTGACGGACTCTGTTTGTGAAGCGGAGTACATCGCAGCATCGGATGCCGCGAAGGAAGCTGTGTGGCTGAGGAAATTCATCAATGAGCTTGGAGTAGCATCCTCCTTCGATGGTCCAGTCCTGCTCTACTGCGACAGCACTGGTACCATAGCTCAGGTGAAGGAACCCAAAGCACATCAGCGGATGAAGCACATCTTTCACCGCTTCCACCTGGTCTGGGAGATCGTGGATCGAGGTGACGTCGACCTTCAGAAGATCGATGGAAAGGAGAACCTAGCCGACCCCTTCACTAAAGCCCTGGCAATAAAGGAGTTCGACAACCATAAGTCGAAGATGGGTATTAGATACTGTGCCGAGTGGCTTTAGGACAAGTGGGAGTTGTTGGGAAATGTGTCCCAAAAAGCCAATCGTCAAGCTGTTGACGGTTGAGCAACCAAGTATTGTAATTGATTTGTTAATAAATAAAATATATTTGGCATTTTCATCATAAGCTTTCATCTTCTAATGAACTCCGTTGTTATGATGAAGTCCTTAGGACTATTTAGGATCGATAAAGAGAGGATTTATCGATTAGTCCTTAAAACTGTTCACGACCAAATGATAGGCTGTTAATAAGGACGACAGCTTCTATCGAGCATAGGTCGCTGTAGGCCATATGGGTTGGTTGTCCTCTTAACCAAAGAGTGTGGAGACACTGGTATGGCATACAGGTGAGATGTAAGTGTACATCGTCATTGAACGTGACCAACTCCAGAGCATTCTGCTGTCGAGAATGTCTCTGATGGGATATAGGTATAAGTGTCCCTTAGACTTGAGATCACCTCAGTGACTTGCAAGCAACTCACTGTGCTTTGGTACTGGACTAACTGAATTTCTAATTCAGGGACGGAAGGCTTCTGGGCACAGTCAAGTACTTGCGAAGTCAGAGTGTGATCGAGATGGGATTGACCACTCCAAGAGTTGGAGAAGAATGAGTCGCTGTATTTCAATTTAGCAAAACCTTGGCCAGGGTAATCCATCAGATGGATTTGATATTTTGAAATACAATGTGGACAACCTGATCAGAGTTGACAGTTGAGCTCTGGGGTGTCCTATGATCATTTTGGTCAAGGGGATGAATTATATGAAAACTATATCCGCATGGGTTCTAAGGATGTTGTTCTACACATTCGACCTATCCGGTCATCGGGTACCATTGCTAGATGGTCACTTCGATTGGTATAGAAATTTGTTCCTATGCTACCGGCTTAGGTTCGGACCTATGAGGTCACACACATTAGAGTTCATGATCCGATCGGATGATTGATCAACGATTAAGAATCGTTCTAGGGTTAAATGATCAATACGATTGACATTTAATCCAGTGCAAGTGTTGTAGGAGGATCGATTAGTAATTCGATTGCTAATTGGCTTAATTTGATTAAGCCAATGGGCTGAGATTAAGTCTAATTAAATATGATTTAATTAGATTTAGTTTGGGCTTGATTGGATCAAGTCCAATTGGTTTATTGGATAAGCCAAGTGCAAGGAAAAACTAGTCCTAGTTCAACTAGGACTTGGGTCAATCTAATTTCTAATTTGATTAGAAAATTAAATCAGATTTAAATATAATTTAATCTGATTAAATTAGGTTCTTAATTGGGTTAAGACCTATTTTAATTGGGTTGATCTAATTTTGATTTGATTTGGTTTGGGAAACCAAATTAAAATAAGTTATGAGACAGAATCCTAGTAGGACTAGGATTCCACCTTGCACCACATAAACCTTCTCCACGCCCTCTCTCTTATTCAACGCCAATCTCCACTTATTTTGTGCGACAAAAGCCCTCTCCCAGATCTCTCCCACGTTCACAAAAGGTCTCCTCTCTTCTTTCTTACATGGAAGGTGATTTGGATCAAATCTAAAAGGAATAAGTTTGGATTTCGAATTCTATGAGATAGAGTTTTAGAAATCCAAAACTCTTTCAATTTTGCACCGAATTTATCCAAATTTTTTTGGAATTTTCATGGCTTTTAGGGTTTACATTGTGCACCCTTTTCTGTTGATCCATCCACGAAAATATGAAGGAGGTGCTCAAGAGTTGGGCGTCCCTTTACTTGCCATGTTTGGATAAGCCCTGACTAGGTGTTTGACCTAGACAAGGACTCTATCATATCTCTCTATATAAGACGAGTTTCTTCATGAAATTTGAAGTGGAGATAGATATTTGAGAGGCCTTTCTGTCATCCAAAAATCAGAGAGAAATACCTTTGGGTCGTGGAGATATAAAAGACGCAAGTTTGGGTGTCTAGAGAGAAAAACGTGAAGAAGAAGAGGGTCTTCTTCTAGGGTTTTTATTTTTCATATCTTTCCTCCTTCCATCTTGAGTTTCCTGAGAACATCTCAGATCTGAAACTCCTCCTTCTACTTTTCATCTTTGGAAGAGTCCAAATCAAGAAGAAGGAGGCACCTGATCAACCATCAAAGAAGGATCAGCGCAGTACTAGCATACTGTGCTGATTTCCTGAAGCAGGACTTCTGATCGAGATTCGTGGGCTCGTGTGGACGACTCCTAGAGGCCGGACGCGTGTGCGGCTTGCAACATCATCCTTAAGCCCGGATCAGCGAGGTTAGAGCGTCTAACTTGCAAGGTAATAGATCTGATCTATTATTTAATACATACATTAGATGTAGCTAGCATAGAAACATATTGATATGATCAACATGTAGTTCATACTATATTTATATATATTTTAATTTTTAATTTAATGCTATGTAATAATCATGTAATAGGATCTTAGATCTAGAGATTTTCTGATCTTAGAAAATAAATTTTGATTTATTTTAGTCTTCCGCTGTATGATCTTGAAAAAGTTTCAAGATCTAACCCTGAAACCCTAGATCTGGTTCCTACATATGATGGATTATCATGGATAGTTATTGTACTCACAATATTGGATTTACCGCTCCAAATACCGTACAATTAAAAAAAATGGTCTAGAAAGTTCTATCAGGACCATTTAACCATATGCCATTGGTATGCGTACCTCTCTTTCTTTTCCTTAGATGCTTTCCAACTTCTTATTCTGTAAACATATTATACCAAAGCCTTTTGACGTTACATGCCCATGCAATTGCCAAGTAATGGGCTTCAGATGATGTTCAATCTTTGTCATCAGAAGAATCATTAAGGCACTTTGATTCTCCTCTATAGATGTCTCAATTTGCCCGATAGAGACTCCCAAGGTCTTTTCCAAATTGACTTCTTGGCCATACTCTTGCTGAGTCATTTGTCGCTTTATTTGACCTCGATCATTGTCATTGGATCGTTTCTAAGACTTTCGTTTGTGGAAAGTCCTAACATGGGTCAGAATATCTTTCCATCGTCGGTGCCTTGCCGACTAGCATTCGAAGGTCTCAGTCCTTAAGCTAAGATATCTTCGAGGGATCGATCCGCTGATCTAGTTGTCGGGGTTCAGATGAGATGGGGTTCGTTGATCCAGTCGTTGAGGAGTGCCAGATGACTGCAAGGTATCCTCGAAGGATTAATCCCCTTAATTATCCCCTTCATAGAGGTCTCAATTTGTCCGATGAAGACTCCTGAGGTCTTTTCCAAACTAACTTCTCGGTTATATTCTTGTTGAGTCATTTCTGTCAATTTATTTGACCTCGATCCTTATCATTGGATCGTTTCCAAGACTTTCATTTATGGAAGGTCTTAACTTGGGTCAGGATATTTTTTTCATCATCGATGCCTTGCCAACTAGCATTAGGAGGTCTCAGCCCTTAAACTGAGATGTCTCCAAGGGATCGGTTTACTGATCCAGTCGTCGGGATTCAGATGAGCATCCGAATATTCTGTGATTGTGTCCGAGCCTCTTCTCAATCCACCTGAGGAGCGCTAGATGGATGCGAGGGGTCCTCAGAGGGTTAATCCCCTTATCCCTTCCATAGAGGTCTCAATTTACTCAATGAAGACTTTCGAGGTCTTTTTCGAGCTGACTTCTCGGCTATATTCTTGTCGAGTCATTTTTATCAGTTTATTTGACCTTGGTCTTTGTCGTTAGATTTTTTTCAAGACTTTCATTTGTGGAGGATCCTAATTTGGGTTAGGATATCTTCCCATCATTGATGTCTTACTGACCAGTATTCAAAGGTCTCAATCCTTAAGTCGAGATATATTTGAGGGATCGGTCCATTGATCCAGTCGTTGAGGTTCAGACGAGCATCTAAATATCTTGTGGTTGTGTTGGAGCCTCCGCTCAACCCACCCGAGGAGTGCCAGATGGCCGTGAGGGGTTCCCAATCCTCCTATACACTCTGTAGAGGTCTCAATCTGCCCGATGAAGACTCCCGAGATTTTTTCTAAACTAACTTCTCGACTATATTCTTGTCGAGTCATTTGTTGGTTTATTTGACCTCAGTCTTTGTCATTGGATTGTTTCCAAGACTTTCATTTATGAAAAATCCTAACATTGATCAAGATATCTTTTCATCATCAGCACCTTGCCAACTAGCATTCAGAGGTCTCAGCCCTTAAGCCAAGATATCTCCAAGAGATCGGTCCGCCAATCCAATTGTCAGGATTCAAATGAGTGTCTGAATATCCCAAGTCGTATCCATATTGAGCACCTTTTCTAGAAGTCTCAGTCAGGGCCGAGATATCTCTGGAAGAGCATGTGCTGAAGGGCAATATTCTCTAGGCCTTTAATGCTTGGTACTCTGATAATAATGGCCTGTTGAAGAGTGCAACTGGGGCCTGACTTTCGTGAGGCATGGTTTTTGAGACTTCTTCTTTGGCAACATGCATCCTGTGGTCAAAGGGAGCAGTTGGCATTGGTTAGGCCTAATTCCTTTATAAATATGGCTTCATCCGCTTGGGGTGAGAACCATTCAGCTATCGCTTTTTCTTAACGTCGCAAGGTCGTCGCTGCTTGCTTCCTTTCGATGAAGCCTTCCCATACCTTTGTTCAGCTAGAGCTCACCTCAAAGGAGCATGCTGGTGGGTGCATTTGTTCAGAATGGGAGTTATTGAGAAAGTCTGCCGCCTTGCCTGCTGAGTCGCAGTGGCGGTACTTGGAGATTGTTCTAGAATCTCACTCATACAAGAGGATTTTAGACCTTTTTTGAAGATGGTCCTACCCCCCGATGGGTGCGGCCTTCTAGTCTCCAGAGGAGGTGCATCGTGGAGGCAAGTGTGTCTCCATATGCTGTGGGGCTGATATCATTGAGTCTTGTTTTTCATCACATCAACTTGATGTATGGCTCAATTGATGGTTGAGCTTATATTTTTTTTTCTTTTACTGTAACAGACTTCATTTGACTGACATCGTCTTGTATTAAGCTTTTTCCTTTTGAACGAAGTATTTCTTTGTCATTGTCCATCTTCCATGATTTATGCAAAATATATATAGGATTTGAAGAAGGTTAAATTCATTAATAAAAGTGAATAATTGCAAGTCTTGCTGATAGTTCATTTAGAAGTTCTTAGTGTTCTGAGCCCCAAGGAGTAGGAATGTTGTCAACTCGGTTCCTTACCCCCCCAGGCACTTCTGAAGCCTGATATCATGTTGATGATGCCAACCATCAGGAGGTTGTGATTATCCTCTCTGGTTTAGCGGTGGGGCTGCTCTTCGAGAGCTTGGTCCTGTCGCTCTTGATCATACTTACCAAGGTAGTCTCGATGGATCAGGATCTTGATCTCGTTCTTTAATTGAAGGCACTCCTTAGTTTCATAATCGTGGTCACAATGGAAGTGGTAGTACTTCTGCTTGTTTCATTAGGTTGTGAGGGTCATCATTGATGGAGGTCGGGGGAGGTAGCCTTCATTCTCGATCTCTATGAGGATCTGACCTTAGGGAAAAGTCAACGAGGCGTAACTATTGTAGTGTTGAGGTGGATCTAAAGAGCTATCATATGGCTCCAACTATGGTATCTTGAACTAAGTTGGAATCAATTTGTCTGTGATGCGGTGAGAGAATGGAGGGCATGTATGAAAGCCAAGGCCATCCTCCTATTCTTGGCTGCCGTTCTAGAGCACTGCAAATAGATGATCAATCTCTTCAAGTTTGCAATCGAAGTCAGTTGCTTCCCGAGGTGCCCTTTGGTGAACATACCCCCAGGTGGAATCTCCCTAAAAAAACTCTGAGGAGCATTGACGCTGTTCTTCCCACCTTGATTTTCATTGGCAGGAGAGTGACTTTCAAGCTGGAGGTTTTGAATGATGAGCTTGCTAAGTAGGACATGCCCGCTCAGGCTTTAACAGCTAGATTGTCGGTTGTGATTGGATTGCACAACCACGATGGCTGGCTCTTGCCACTGCTGTTGCAGCTTCTCTATCATTTGCTAAATGTTCTGCATGGTAGTTGTGAGGGCTTGAACTTGTTGCACCAGGATGGTGAATTGCTACTAATCCGTGGTAGCAGTGAGCTGAGATGGATCTGGTTCGAAATGTTAGTCTAATTGGTTATTCTGACAAGATGACTATTGACGAGAGCTAGTTAAAGCATCTTATGCTTGAGTTCTCATCATGATTGATTCTCTCTTTCATAATAGAGCTGAAGTGACCTTTCCTCTAGCACCAATCTATTACTGCTAAACTCTGGAAAAGTCAGTGGAAGATTGAGCTAGAGATTAGTTTGAGGATGAGTTAGGTGTTTGGTAAGAGACCAACGAGGGAAGATTCTTTCGACCTGCAACCAAATATTTACTTGCTAAAGTTTATCCAACGAAAGACCCTCTGATGCTTAAGTTAGTCTAAGTTCAGAGAACAATCGAAAGAGAGAGAAAATGAGAGAAAACTTCTCTATTCAAAAAGACTTACCTGAAGATCCGCTCTACCCCCTTTATATAGAGGGGGATTTACGAGGCATTATCCAAGATATTTGGGGCGTAGGTAAGGCATTTATGGGCTAAAATCATAGATAGGTATTATGCCCATGATCAACTATCATGGGCAGTTTTTGCACCAATGACACCAAATTTACCGCTCCACCATTGCACAAATAAAAAAAATGGCCTAGAAAGTTCTATCAAGACCATTTAACTACGTGTTATCGGTATGTGTCTGAGGACTAGCTCGGCAACCATCCGAGGCTGAGGAAGAACATTTCCCATATAATTTGAGTCGTCGATTTAATAAATAGCCGAGGTCAAGGAATTTGATTATCCCTGTAACGTTGACCCTTGGGACAAGTCTCAATTCATGAATGCATTATAAGCTTTGAGATGAATGTTAGGCGTTAGCATAGTGTCTCCGAAGAGTTTTATTTAGTCATACAACAATAAGAACCTCTATATCTAATATTTATCATGTTTCATTCTCGGATACAAGTTCGATTGCTTGGAACTATTTGAAATGGCAAGTGTTTTCTTCTTCAATGTGATTTTGAACTCCACTCTTACAAGCCAAAGAAAATGAATAGTTCGAATAGTGAAGATTTTTTGGTGAACCAAATACTTGAAAGGTGGCATCTTTTATAAGAGCTCCATTTTTTTTTGGTACAAAAAAAGAGTAAGAGGAGGTGACCAGCATAGCTACCCCCACATATGAGGCCTATGGCCACCACTTTGGGTGAGTACGTTATCCCAGCACCCCCCAAGCATCAGAGGGTCCAATCACCATCCCATACCCTAGGCATCCAGGAAAAATCCTTTCATTTAATCGACTCCATATAGGCTTGAACCGTGGATGTGAGGCATGAAATTTAAGGCTTGTACCAACTGAGCTACCACTTGCGTGGTTGTGTAAGAGCTCCTTTACCGCCTTTCAATTTCCTCCCAACCATAAGTATTCTAAAAGGAAGTGTTAAAGTTTTAGAAGAAAAACTCAAAATTTTCTCTCTCTCCAAAGGTCCCTAAAAATTTTGTCTTGAATTTAGTCCCACATTGGAAAGGGATAAAATTTTTAATGTATTTATAAATCATTTTTTCTTACCTACCTTTTCTTGGGGGGTCTTGGCGGGATATAGATTTTATATTTCACGTGCATGCCGGCTTAGTCCAACTATGTTCGCACATGCGAGATGATAGTTAATTATTTTATTTTTTTCTTATCATATTTTATTTTATGGTATTTTATCTTTTAATATATTTTTTTGTTAACTGATCGCTTCTCTTTATGGTCAAATGGTTAAATGACTGTTTATCCGAGATGCCTATATTTTTCTTTGACCAGTTGCCTTTTTTTGGATCCATTGGTCAAACGATAGTCTAAAGGCATGGTTTATAAAAGACCGTGAGTCCTAGCTTATAGGGCATCTAAAAAATTAGCAATTTTATTTCTCTTCTAATGTCTTTACTTTCTCTCCTATTTCATCTCTTTCGTATTTAAACGCTCTTCTGTTTTTGTTTAATTTACTGAGTATGAAAAGATCTATCAACCCTCTCTATAACTGTGCTTCAACAAAAGATATTTCGGTCATATCTTAAGGCAAAATTCTTAATAAATACCAACACCAAAGCGAAGATTACTTTAGAATAGTGATTACATGCTTCCGAATTTTCTTCTTCATCTACAATATGATTTAATGAGCCAATCCAACTAAACTCTCGATAAATTAATTTTTTTTATTTTATCCTTATCATATAGTTTAGATAAATTTAAAATTTATCCAAACTATTTTTTAAAGTACTTCTCTACTTGATAAAACTCTCATCTCAAAATGATTCCTCTAACAGGAGGGACATTATTTCAACTATACGATGTCACCATTATGAGACATATGCTATGTTGAGATAAAATTTTGCAAATAAACATGTCAACAACTCAACATTTAGTTCATTAGATGCTATCTTCATAGGTAAATTCATCATTACAAGATGCACGGATTTCTTAGCAGCTTTCTTCCAATTATAACTATCCTTCTAGAAGCTATACAATAGGTGGTACTTGAACTTAAAAAACATCGCAGTAGGCAGTCTGAAACTAGTAATAGGAAAGAACAGAGAAAGCTCAAAAATCATGCTTCCACCAATCCTTTTTATATAATCCTTCTCGGCCGCTCAATAAAGAACTGACTGCCCTATTATAGAAGAAATGGTTACTTGGACAGAGCCAATCAAGCCATAATGGTCAAAATACAAATATAGTAGTCTCTTAGGTGCATGCATAGTCACATATTAAAAATATGAGGAAATCAAGCCAAATGATTTTGCAAAAATGTAAATAAAATATTAAAGGAAAGAATGTAAATAAAATGATTATGCATAGTCGCTCCTCTCCTAATCCCCCTTTCCCCTTGTTCTATTCCCCATCTCCTCTACCTCTGATTGTCCACTTTGCTCGAGATCCCCTCCTTACCTTCCCTTTCCTTCCTCCCTAGTCATTGCCTCATTTCCAATCTCCTCCCCGCCTTGACCCCTCCTCTTCTATACTCAATTTTGGTCTTCACTCCTCTCCACCCCCTACTCTCTTTGGATTTGATCCCATTTGTCTGGCCACCCATCTCATTCCCCATCCTCTCCATGCCTTCTCTCCTCCTCCACTCTCTTCGGGTTTCATCTAATTTTTCCGACTCATCCATGACCATCCACCTCTTTTCGCTCATCTTCTTTCCATAGTTTTCCAACCTCTATTTTTACTTGTCAACATCTCCGAATGGTACAATTATGGATCTCAATCCGATAAATAGCTCCATCTCTACGTAAGTTTTGCACTTTTTTTCTTAAATTTTTTTCATTAATTTTTTCCATCGATTTTTTTTTTCTTTTACAGCTTCTATCTCCACCATAATTTCTTTGCAACCCTTACCCTAACCCTAACTCCGACCCAACCCCAACCTAACCCTAACCCTAAACCTAACTCTAACCCAATCTCTACTCTAATCCTAACCCTAATCCTCTAACACAATCATTTTACCCATTAACCTAATACTCATTCGCCCGACCTGACAATCCAAAAATTATCAACATGGACATGCAACCCTTCGATCCAAAACCCATTAACTCGAATTTGTTAATACAAATCCACAACCTGTTAACCTTCCAATTAACCAGTAATTATATGATCTGACCCCATTAATCCACTTAGTCTAATTTTAATCTCGGTGATTTTTTACCCTCCCCTTCCATCAAAAAACCTTGTATTTTCTATCTTTATTCTATCTCTTCTATTAAGCTAATAAGTTTTTTTTTTAATAATTGGGAGTGGAAGGTTGTTGGATCCAAAATAACAACCCTTCTAACACTTCTCTTAGATGATGCACTTCATGGGATGTTGGAGGCACCTGAAATGCATGTTGAAATCCCCCAACTAACTGATGAGAAAACCTCATTTTCTCATTTGATGTTGTAAATGGTTGGAAGGTTGTACCCTCTCAGGCAGCAACAAAACCCCCCCCCCCTCAAAAAAAAAAAAGAGCTGATGGGAAATCAAAAAAAAAAAAAAGTCAGCAACACTATTTTCTTACCTTCACAGCTACTCCTTTGACCTCCCTCAATTTGGATGCTAGCCCTTATCTTTCCACTACTCAGGCCGGTTCTATATTTTACAAACGCTTTTCCAATTTTCTTGTCTTCTCACTATTCAAACCCTTATTTAAGGGTTTGTTTGGATGGTTGGACCTAAAATCCGATAAGAATCATAAATTAAGCCAATATAACCATCAAAATCAAGTTGGACTAGGCTAAAGTTATATAAATCCAGCATACTTTTGGAGTGGGCCACGTTGAATCCTATAGAGCAAAAAGGACTTACTGGCCCAAACCCACAATCCTATAGGGTTTTAGGCCCAACTATCCAAGTAGGCTCTAAATAATTTGGGCCTCATCCAGGAAAGACCTAGATAAGATAATTTGGCCACCCATTTTTGGGATTTTTTTCTTTTAGATTAGAAGTTTCATCGATCCATTCAAATCAGATCAAGGGAATTATCCTGTTAACTAGTGAATTTCCTATCCTTATTTAAATGCATCCCAATTATATCCCTTTCTCCTAATAATAAGGTAAGGGGCACCTCTGCCCCATCCTATCAGCCAACATACCTTTTTCCTTCCCACCTCATTTCCCTTCCATAGGTGGGCCAAATGGTCAGCATAGACCAAAAGCATGCATGGGTCATGTGGGATGGCTAAAAAAGGCCGACGTGGACTGATGTCTTAGATGAATAACATAGGATGTGGTACGGGTTATTGTGTGGGCTTTAACCGAGGAAGGAAGGATGGCGTGGTCCGGATGGTTCAATTTGACATGTCAGTGTATTCAATTGAATGCTCTAACAATAGCATTTTTAGTTGTATTGCAAGCCCTATTGCCTATTATATATCTTGTTTTAGCTCTAAGAAAGGAGAACTCGAACCTTATAAAATGTCAACACGTGGCAATTTTGTTTTTAAATACAACAATGTAGCTAAGTTATCGTTTTTCTAAACATCATGTAGCTAGGGGAGTTAGACCTCTTAAAATAGTGACATGTGTCATGAAGAGAGAGAGCTCCAAATTTTCCTTTCATATATTGTATAAATTACTGGATGTCAATGGGCCAGTAGAGTCTAAGTGGTTGGAATATCAAGCCCACAAGATTTGGATTTGGGCTCAATATTATGTTTGGATCAAGTCTGGCATACCACATTAAAGCTAAAGATACTTCTAGCATCATGGCCTCGGGCTTAATTTTGCAAGAATATATAGCTAGCCTCGATTGATGGGATAATATGAACTTGAGCTTATTATCTGTTTTCATACACGATGAAGCCTAACCTGATCCCATTGGCACCATTATAAATTTATGTACCAATGAGAGTATTGTGTGATGAGCACTAGATCTGACCCGCTTCCCTAATAACGCAATAGATAACCAAATGATTGCAACTCATGCGGTAGTAGAAAGAACATTGGAAGTGCCTAAATGCACCACAACCGAATAATAATCCTCGTTCTCAATCCTGATACCGCATCAAATGTTCACATGCATATGCCCCTGACATATCCATGATGTCATGCCCAAGAGGAACCAGTGCCATACATGGGCAACACCAGTGCAAATGGAAAGAATCTCAGTGGTAGTTTCTAAGCCAAAGTTAGGAATTCCATGTTGTTATCTAGAAAAAGCCTTATTCAACATTCTTTGCTAGCAAGTTCGAATTTATTATGCATGTAAAAAGGAAAATTTCCAATATCTAATTTTTGCAAGATCCTTTGCATATGTGACGTTAGACAATGTAACATCTTTATTTGGTTTTGACATAAGTAGAGTTGTATGGTAGGATGGAGTTCAGTTCACATATTTGGATGTCCAACAGAATTTGTAAATCATATCAAATAGCTGAAAAAGAAAAACTGTTTTATGGGGATCATTCATGATAATGCATAGGATGATAATATTAGGTTCAAAGTTAATGCTTCAAAGAATCTTGATGATGAGGTGGCTTCTGAAGCTCCCAATTGTCTACATGGCATCCTGCTTGGAGAGAGAGAATATTTTGCATGGTATGAACTATATGGTCATACGCATGGTCTATTGGGGTTGCTTATTTCTGTAGGTTTCATTCATCAAACACTTATCTTGATAGACTATTATAGGAACGAGTAGTTGTGATTGATGGTGTGTATAGCCATATAGTGCATCTATGATATATAAAAAAGCATCCCATTATATAGATATTAGTTTCTAATCTTTGTATAATGGTTGGTCGTCTAGACTTTACCATCTCCGGTAGCTTTGCATTTAGACGAGGCAATGAGGAAGGCCTTAGGATATATTATGTGACTTAGTTTGGCCCTTTTTAAATAAAAAATTTTCTTATTACCTTCCCCAACTATCACCCCCGCTGCACCCCCCTCCCCCTTCTTTTCCTTTTTTTTTTTCTTTTTTTTTTAAATTTTATTATTCTAGCTTGCTACTTTAATATGCTAATTTGTAAGTTCTATATGAATGCAATTTTTGGTTCAATTATTTATAAACATATCCCTTCCTTGATCATCTTAGTGCAGGCTATTATTTGAATGACTAGTGGTTCTTCTTTCAAATCAATGTATGCCAAAATTTTTATTTAAGTAAAATCATGGCTTTGCAACCTAGGATATGGGCTAACAATGACCCCTACATGGATGCACAAGGATGCTGGTAGGCTTTTAAGACCCAGTTCCAATCTATGCATGAGAAATTCTTCGTGCTCACGCATGGGGCTGAAATTTTTTTTTTTTTTTTTTCACATGTTGTTGGCCCCGTACGTGAGTCAATCATTGTATGCAGTGTGAACATTCTGCACCGCATGCAGTGCACAAAAAATAAGGAGTTAGAAATCAGTGCTTGTAATATTTTGGCCCAGTAGTATCCACCCATGCCCTAGGCCCCTGACAGGGCTTATGATCCAGTCCAATATATTCAATGGGTGGGTCTAAGTTTGTTAAACTGAACTAAGCCCAACCTTTATACCTGGTCTACGGGCTCTAGAGAGAGATACAGGAGCTGTAAATTCCCTAGAGTATGATTTGCCACATCGATTGGTACTGATACATACTAACCATACCATATCATACCATTACCAAATCACTACATGATATAGGAGACGTAACGACATCATGCGCACAGAACTGATCCCAGTACAGGGAATATCAATATTATAATAGGATGATATTATTATGGAGTTCGGTATTAAGATAACAAATCTTGCCTAGCAGTGTCCTAGATAGTGGAATGGCAACCAGAAAATCTTCATTCTACTTGATTGTCTAAGAACAAAAATTTTCTATGGTCACTTTGCATGTGAAATCAAACCAGAAAGCTCCATTGCTAATTAGAAAATGGTAAGCTCTTTGGAAAGTATGGTCAGAATGAGCCCATTGGGCTGCATAAGCTCATTTACAATCTCGTTGAAAGCCGGGTGAGGGCATGGGCTGAACCCAGAAACACTTTATCGACTGCACTAGTTGCCGCCCACCTAGCCCATGAACGTTTTTATGTATTGGTATTTAAAGTATGCTATGCGCAAGCTAATGCAGAAAACCACTTTAAAAAAAAAAAAATTGTTGTTTTGATATTGTAGGCTTCAATGCACTGTTTTCTTTTATTTTCTAATTACATTAGGACTGCAAGAATTAATATGACTATGCTTGTTTTACCCACTTATCAAAAAAAAAAAAAAGAAAAAGAAAAAGAAATGTGTAACTCCAAACACATAGCTGCTTTTCCATTGAAATAGTAGAAACCTCAGGTAGCATCATTATCAGACCACCATGTTGCACTTGTTTTGAAATGAAATGGCTCCATAAATATCACTAAAATTATAGATTCTTAGTTATTAATTAATTTCTAATTTCGGTGCATAGTTGTCAAGAATTGAAAGCAGTACAATTCTAGTTAATTTTTGTCAAGAAATGAATGCTTGCAAATGGATAGCATTATTAATCGTGCTACCTAAGTCGAGAGGGACTGGAGAGATCGGAGTAGAGCGTCGCTCCCCAACCAACACTCATTCTTCTTCATTAGTAGAACACAATCCCCTTGGAAACACGAATCTACAAACCGTGCACCAGTTGTCATGGGAGCGAATGCAATCCCATTAGGCGTATGACAGAAGATTGTGACACCGACCATTCACCCTATCAAACCTCCATCAACAATTTCAACCATTGCCTACCTCCATCATCAACAGAGCTCGCGTAATAATTACTCTAGCTAATATATCGGGTGATTTAACCTCCAAGTTTCATCAAAAAAAAAAAAAAAAAAATCCACCAAGCGGTGAAAACGGATAACAATCTTCTCACACAAATGACAGCCTCGCCATTCATACGGCTCAAGGACCCAACTCAGAAGCTCAAGAATAAGACCGCAAATCTGCCACGAGGGCGAGCAGTTGTAATACTGCAGCGACAGTGCAACAACTCAGAGAGCGGGATTATCTCATGCTGACGTACTCAAAGACTCCGTGCCAAACACGGAAAAGACAACCAAACCATGAATTTACTCAAAAGCAATGGTATTCCTCTCTCACTAACCTACACCAACTACCACAAGAGAAACCACCCTATTTGTCCCATCACTGCTGGCCTCAGAAGCGCTCTTGTTTTTATCGTCGCTTTGATCCTTATTAATTTAAAAATCAATTTTAATAAATATAAAATATGTAAATATAATATTAATAATTATATATTTTTGAAGAAGTTAATTTATTTTATAGAGAGTACAATATATTTAAATATTTAAAAAAATATAGAGAAGCTTAGAAGAATAAATCCTTAAGTTGGAAAAGTAGTTAAAGTATTTTGGAAGCATTTATAATAGAGGAGTTAACCTCAAGTTAACTACCAGTCGACCCTCTCAAAAAGATAGAGAAGTGTTTTTGCGGAACAATCTTCAAATGAACTTCTACTCAACTACGAGTCAACTCCTAGTTTGCATGAGTTAGCTCCTACTTATATCTGAGTCGACTCAACTACGATGATAACCTAGTGGTTAGTTTTTTCTGTAAGCTTCTAATAGACAATTTGACTTTTAACAGCTAGTTTGATCTTTGCAATGGCTAGTATACCTCCTCTAACCAAATTTAAGTTTAAGATATGAAATTAATTAGAACAATGAATCTAAGAGAGAAAAAAAAGAAAAAAACTCAAATTTTAGGTGAAGGCTTTGAATATTCTTGATCAAGTAAAAAAAGAAGATTCAAGAGTATTTATTGAGCGAGTTACCTTGAGTATATCCACAATAATCTTCAAAGAAGCTTCTCATTGATTGAAGAACAAAAGTTCAACTTCAACGGACCTTCAATAAATTTTATTCTTTTTGTGTTCTTACTTATTCTTTTTAATTTTTATTGTATATTTTGTTTCTTTGTAAGTTTCCAAATCTATAAGTAGATATTGTATTGACTAAGTTTCAGAGTGACTTAGTTGAAAAGATTTTGGTTGATTTTCTATGCAAAATCAATTGAGTTGATTGTAAGTTTGCTAAATTAATTGGTTGGGTTGATTATGAGCCCAATTAAAACAATCATACTATAACCAAGAGGATTATAGTAGAATTTCCAAATAGAAAGATTTAGGGAGTGGATATAAATGCTGGGTTTGACACTGAACTACTATAAATTATTGTATTTATGTTGCTTGTTCTAGTTCTAATATTGTGCCTTGATGTATTATTTATTCTGCTACATGCATATTTATTACTTCAACTGTATACTTACTTAATTTATTTTAATTAAGTACATACTTATTTTAAGATTGTAAAAATTTTTAAAAAATTTAATTTATCCCCCATCATCTTGTGTCCTCAACGGTGACTTGGATGTTTTAAATTTAGCCATCGAGCCGAAACCTGTAGAAACAGCCATTACCCCAACACAGCTTTGCACAAAGGAAAAGGTTGGAAGCCAATCATCAACAAAATGTGAACCCAAAGCCAAAGCAACCTCCCCTATGCTTCTAGTTCCAAGTAGCGCTAGAAAGTATATATATTCATGGCATACATTTCGGAGATGGCGAGCATTTTAGAATATCTCAATCATGCAACCCATGTGAAAACCTTGGACCCAAGCATCAAGGTTAATGATGTAGCCATGACTTCTGCAAAAAAGGCCAAGGGAGACAACTTTCATAGGAGTCCTTTATTCTTGTCCAGACGGTACGTGAGATAATGGCGAAAGGCCACATCCTGGGAGATAGTTACACAATGATCAGAAACTAGTGGAACCAATTTTGGGGAGATACAACACAAACTAAGATACAAAATATATGCTACACTTAAAGACCTCCCTCTTTTGTATTGGATAGCTGATGCCATTTCTACTATAATCTCTGGTTTTGGAACCCTTAACAAAGCAATTGCTGCACTATATAGTCTTCGCTTGAAGGATCTATCGGGGTTTGCTGTGGTTTTCTTCAGTGAAGAATTCGAAAGCATCCTGGAGAAGGTTAAGGTTTGGACCCTTAGTAACTGTCATCGTGAATTTTGTTCCTCGTGATCAAACTCCAGCAAGCAAACGACCAGTGGACCTTCTTCAACCTTCAAGGGAAGCGTCAGGCTTTGAGCAAAGAAGATAAAATCCCTTGGCCTGGATGAAACAACCATCAGAAAAGAAGATGCTCTCTTCATCAACAATCTAATAACAAAAGACATTCGAGACATAGGTCAAAAATGTGGACTACTGTTCGATGGCTTAGAGGACTCATCAATTCTCAGGCTTAGGAAGATGGAGCTTATCAAATCCAATGAAGGGCGCCAACCGCCAGCAACTAGATTGGAGAGGATAATTCAAAAGGTTTCAGGCTTCATTTTGGTATCAGTAATGGCAAGAGGCCTGAAAATTATTCTCCATAATTCAACTTCGTATACAAAGGTGACAATGAGTTTTCTGGCCAAAGAAGTTAAGCAAGCTGTGCAGAATTGTCGAGACTTATTAAGAGCCACATTTTGTATATTCTTTTTGGGTGGGAAGAAAAAGAAATGGTTGCATGTATCAATGTACTCACTGCCGTAGCAATCAATGAAAATGAAAGTGTTGCTAGCTGCTATATTTCAAGACGAATTATGGAGTATGGAATTTACTCATGGCAATCCTATCAAGGAATGTAAGAGGAATCGGTAAACCATCAAAGAGGAAGATCATGTGTGACACTGTAACTCATACAAAATGTAAGATGGTTTGTTTCTAAGAAACTAAAATGGAGCATTTTTCTGCTAAACACGTAGTCTCGGCTTGTGAAAAACATGTAGATGCATGGCATGAAGTGGAGGCACATGGATCAACAAGGGGTATTTTCATCGGGTGGAACTCCAATGAGATTAATGGCTCCTTATTTCAAAAGCGTTCGTTCTCCCTCAGCATAATACCCTCCCTACCTCAACATCAAAAACAAAGTTGGCTTCTCATTAATGTATATAATCTATGTATGTATGTATATGTATATATATGTGTGTGTGAATATATATATATATATATATATATATATATATATATATATATATATATATATATATATATATATATATATGTTGCGGCCAATCCCCTCGTCGTCTGGTCGCCGGGAGCGAGAGCCTGCAAAAGAAGTCCGCACTGACCGGAGGTGACTCCGGTGGGGACCCTCCGATGGTCAAGTCAGAGAGGAGACTAGGCAACAGTAGAAAAGAATCAAGGAGCTCAGCGAGAGAGAGAGAGAGAGAGAGCTAAAGAGGAAGAGTTCAGGGGTTGCGAAAAGAACCTCTACCAGCACTGTTGCCTTTCCCGTTTTATAGTAGGGCGCGGCATGGCGCCGTCATTAATGGCGTAGACAATGGAAGAATTGTCAAATCGTCGAAGGCTGTCAGAGTCGCCGTGGGGCTGTCAAATCGTCGTGGGGCTGTTAAACACTAGGGTTGACCCATGCCTTATGTGGGATAATGCCCCAGGGCGGCTATGCCGCACGCCGCTGTTAGGACGGACAGTCTCCAGCAGTCGTATGGCGTTTGAAGGAGTCGACAAACTGTATGTCGGTGCCTAGTTGAGGAATGTCTGGCGAAAATCCAGGGATCCTTCGATGGTCAGTCGGGCGTGTTGCGAGAGTCGGATATCGGACTCCGCAGTTCGGCCAGTCGAGAGCGGAGAGGGTCTGCCCGACCGACGTATATTCGGTCGGTCGATGTCGGCAGTCGTCGGTCGGTAGAGTCGGGTGCTGGTCAGATGGATCCGACGGTGAGTCGGCGTGAGGGGGACCGGTCGGTATATCCCAACAATACATATAAGAAAAAGTGTGAGCAACAAGAAGCTTGCTTCCTCTTCCCCTACAAGATTTTGCATATGCATACACAGTTACTATTGAAATGATCTAATGGGTTAGCTTAGGTAACCCATGAAGAAATCGGGCGAACCACGCATGTCCCCTTCCAATCCAAATTTCGCTTGGGGAAATGCAGCAGTCTCATTCAAATCCATCAAAAACATCAACAAATGTCTGGTGATCTGTCAGTTCTCTCCAGCACTCGGTCAAAAAGTTTATCTGAGAGCAGCTATGAAAGACTCGTGTGGGAGAGACCAGTTTTGGCCTGCCTCGATGGATACCACTAATCCTTTTCTCTCTTATCTGGCAGTGCTCAAGTAGCTTTTCATTTTCTTTTTAATGATCCTCCTATCCACTATGCACACCTTTTGTCCCATGTTGTTTGTCGTTTGTCCCTTGATCTAGTGACGTGTTGTGGGGAGGGGCAGTACAAGAAAGAGGTTGGACTCCTTTTGGATATAGTAGTCAGCGACGGTTCAGTCATCCTCTATCTACTTTCCAATAAAGATAAGAGTCGTGATATAGCATTTTGTCTAACAATTGCCCATAGACTTGAGGCATTTGCTTTCTATTTGTAAGCATGCTCCAATATCGAGCTAGCACCTTTGTAATTAAAACTTATAATGAATAGAAAAATATTTTAGCTTTCTACGTCCTTTGCTCTGATGAGTGGTGTTGTTGGCGCTATTCTGAATGACCATTAACTTGATAGGTCCACCTTGGTTCAAGGTGTGAACCTAGACTTTTCTTTGCACTTAAGAGCTTGGAACTTACTCGGAGAGTCCCCTGAAGTAGTTTATATAAGCAAAGGTGGATATCCATTGCTATAGAATTTTGAGATATGCAAATTGGTTGTTTTCACTATAACAAAATAAGTTATTAACGATAAAATTTTTTTATCATTAATAATCAAATTTCATCGCTAATAGTTATTAGCGATGAAATTTTCGACACTAATATTTCATCGCAAATAATCACATCATTGATAATATTTTACGATGAAAAAAATTTCATCACGAATAATCGATTATTTACAATGAAAAACTTTCGTCGTTAATAAAATTTATTTTTTTAAAAATTATTTATGATAAAAAAAATTTATCGTAAAAAAAATATTTACAATGAAATTTAACGTCGCTAATAAATAATAGATTAATAGCGATGAAAATATTTTCATCGTTATTAATTTAATTAAAAATTTTAATGAAAATTAAATTTTTAAAAACTTTTAGCGACGAAAATTTTTTGTTACTAATACGATTTTTTGCAATGAAAATTTTTCGTCGCTAATTTACAAAAACATTAGCGATGCAAATTTTTCATCGCAAATGCAATTATTAGCGAGGAAAATTTTTCGTCGCTATTAATTTAATAATAATTTTTTTAAAAAAATTAAATTTAAATAATATTAGCGACGTAAAGCTTACATCGTAAATACAGTAATTTTTAACATAAATTTTTATTGCTAATAAATATCAATTATTTACGATAAAAATATTTTCATCGCTATTAATTTTATATAAAATTTTAATATTTTTAAATTTATTAAAAATTTTATTTACGATCAATGTTTCATTATAGTAAAATTTTTTAGTGACCAATATTTCATCGAAAATAATTCCATCGCTAATAATTTACACATATTTTTTTAAAAAAATAATTTATGAATATATATTTTTAATTTATATTTATAATATTTTTTATAAATTAAAAATAAAAAATAAAAAAAAATTTACATAATAAATCTATAAATAAATTTTATTATTATATTATATTAAATTAAATTTATAAGAGTTTTGAAATAAAAATAAAAAACTACATAAAGAGGCCGTCAAGTGTCGACATTTGCAGAAGGAGAACGAGCTGGAAAAATGGAGCGCTCGAAAGAGCTCGGACCGGCCTGCTGCTGCCTCATCAGCTATATCATCTGCTCTATTTGTGCCATCCGCTCCATCATCTAGATTTGGAGCCACTGATGCTCGTCGATGTATGCAGCCAACTCATGAGCTCGCTGTCGATCCTCAGTAGCTTATCTCTGTACCTCCGTCAGTCGAGCATCGCAGGCAACATGGATGTCAGTCCTAGACGACCATGAGGATGAGAGTGCAGTGATCCCATACCCTAGACTCCTAACATAACAGGATCTCGTACCAAGCACCTGATCACAGATCTCGTTATCTGTAGGTGCGGTCGAGCCCTCAGGGGTAGGCTGGGATCTCATATCTATCATACGGTCCTGAAAATTAAAGTTATAGCTATTTTAGTTTTGTAATAAAAATTAGACTGCGAATGAAAAAAATAATTGAAAAAACTTATAAAGAGCTCCTGACTCTCCATCGTCCACTCTCCTAACCGTCGCTGGTGGGTCCGTTGGTAGATATCGATCATACCAGGAAGCTCGCCACTCTCAGCATCTCTCTGCAATTTGAGAACAATTAATTAAAAAAATTTTAAATAGCTAGAGAATTATATACTAATTAAAAATTACTTACCATCTGCTCCATGTGACGAGCAAATGACCTCGAACTCCCACAATACGGTACAGTCTGTCTCGCTCGATTCACGATATTCTGGATACATCTTCTCTGTACAGTTACCAGTCAAATTAGTAGATAATAAATTTAATTTAAGAATTAATGATTCAATCATTAAACTCTAAAAAAAAAGTTCGGATGCGTAACCTGATATGTTGGATCCTCGTAATGCTGGCATATGACAGTCCAATCATCTATAGTGATGCTGTCATAGGACCGCTGCCGCGCTACCTCCTCCCCATGATCCTGCATCATATGGTACCAATACTGATGGATATGGTAGCGATAATCCTTAAAATGCAAAGATAAATAAGTGTCCATGGCTCGCCGCATATGATCCTCCTCAAAATCAATAATATCGAATACACCCTGCCAATAACAAATATTAGAAGAATACCATGCAAATTAAATATTCACAGTATAATTTATTTTACCCGTAAGTGGGTGTAAAAAATCTCTTTCTGAGCCAGTACAACATGACGCCAATCGAAAAGCGTTACGGGGGCATAGCTGTGGCATGCACCATCTCCTAATGGACCTGATATAGCTGGGTGATATCTTGATACGAAGATGCTGTCCCAAGTGCTCGCGTCTCCAACGCTCTAGAGCGAGGTTCTTCGATGGACCTTGTCCTCACCTCACTACTGATGAAAACTGGCCTGAAATAATAATAAATAAATTATTAGTATGATAGCTATCCAAATAAAAAAATTAAATTTTATTATGTAAAATATATAATAATACCATTCAGATCTGCCTCACCCAGATCTGCCTCACTGGGATCTGCCAGTGCAGGACCCTCTGGCGATGGAGCTGGTGCGGCAGTGGAAATCGATGAAGGCACCTCAGCCTCCGGGGTAGACTGTGAATACAAATATCGTTGTCTGTCTTCTAGTGCCATATCTGTAATTTTTTATATATAAATAAATATAATATTGAATAATAATAATAATAAATAAATTATATTCTAATGAATAGAATTATATTGCATACCATTATTGTAAGAGAAGATTGAACAAAGAATATAGATCTACTCATCAATATTCGTATCAAGATTGAACAAAAAATTATCTATAAATTTCAACAGTAACACTAAAAAATTTATGCAAGAAATATAAAATAAACTATAAGTAGTTGAGTGTGCAAAATAATATTAACGTAAAATAATAACAATAAAACCTAATCCCGAGGAGTTGATGATGAATTTATTTTTTTCACAATTATTTTTACCTAAAAATAATAAATAATTTTTTATTTTTTTAATATCTATTATCTAAAAATATTTTTTAAAATATTTTTTCTCCTAAACGAGCTCCGAACTTGGCTTCCCATGGCCCTCGCTCCCATGGTGCTGGCACCGTCACACACCCCGCACCACCCAAATTCGGCCCCTGCTCTCACGGTGCCGGCGCAGTCACACACCCTACACCGCCCAGACTCAACCCCGCGATCCCCACTCCCTCGGTGCCAGCACCGTACACATCCAGCGCCACCCGAACTTGGCCCCCGCGACCCCCGCTCCCGCGATGTTGGTGCCGTCACGCACCCCTCACGAGCCACCCCCACGGCGCCGCCACCATCTCCGATCCCCCGCGACTCGGATCCCAACTCAGATCCCGATCTTGATCCCAATCCGAATCGAGATCTCGATCCAGATCCCGACCTCGATCCAATTTGAATCATGATCCAGATTTTATTTTTATTAATCGAATGATTAAATAATATTTATTTTATTTTATTTTTTTATTATTTTATTTTTTTATTTCTTTTTATTCTTTTTTTTCCATCCTTTTTCTCTTCCCTTCCTCCATCCCCACCATGCAAACCCCTCCCTGCCGCCGCCCCCCCGACCCCGTCTCCCCTAGCCGCCGCCCGCCCCCTCCCCGGCCCCATCTCCACCAGTGACAGCCTCCCTAGCCCCTCTCCATCACCACCGACCGCCCCCTCCCCGGCTCCATCCCCCCATCCCCATCCTGCCCCCCACCCCATCCCACGTACCTACACCCCAGACCCCCTCCACGCCGGCCGATTCCCCAGCCTCATCTCTGTCGCCGCCTGCCGCCCCCTCTCCAGCCCCATTCGCCCCTCCGGCCCCATCCCGCCTCGCCCCCGTTTGGATCCCACCCCCTCCCTGCCGGCCGCCCATGCCTCCCCATCGGCCGACCCCTCCCTAGCCCTATGGCACCACCCGCGGCCCACGACACCCCCCCCGGTGGACGTACGGCTATGCCCCCTGGTGGCCGATCAACACAAACAAAAGAAAAAAAAAGGATTGAAAACCTTACCTCTCGCGGACGGCGGACGGCGAGCGATGCGGTTGGTGGACGGTGGTCGGCAGACGGTGGACGACGGCGGTAGAGAGGGGCTCACCGACGGGAAGAGACGAAGGGGAGAGCACGGAGAGAGGAGAGCTCAAGGAGAGGGAGAGAGATCAGGGAAAGAAGAGAGGGGGGGCAAGAAGGGTTTCGTGTGATTTTGCGTTAAGAGACGTCGATCAATTTGATGTTGATTGAAAGCAGAAGTATTAGCGATGTAATTTTTTGTTGCTAATAACATTATTAATGATAAAAACTGATTTTCATCGCTAATAATTCAAAAAAAAATTCTGTTAAAAAAATTTTTCGACAAAAAAAAATTATTTGTGATGAAAAAAAATTTCATCGTTAATAACGTTATTAACAATGGAAAAATAATTTTTGTTGCTAATAATTCTTGCCAAAAATTTTTTTTAAAAAATACTCTACACCAAAAAAAATTATTTGCGATGAAAACAAATTTTCATCGTTAATTAATTTATTAGCGACGAAAAATAAATGTTCGTCGCTAATAATTCTCGCCAAAAAAAAAAATATGCCCCCATTTTTTAAAAAATTATTTATGATAAAAATAAAATATTTTATTGTTAATTATCTTATTAGCAATGAAAAATAATTTTCATCGTTAATAATTTATGATGAAAAAGATTTATCGTCAATAATGCTATTAGTAACGAAAACTAAAATTTCATCATCAATAATTCTACCAAAAAAATAAAAAAATTCTCCACTAAAAAATTTTTTTCTCTTAAAAAATTTCATAAAAAAAATTATTTATGATGAAAACTAAATTTTATTTTAGATTTTTCTCACTAAGAAAATTTTCTATCCAAAAAATTTAACAACAAAAAATGATATTAAAAAAATATTTATGATGGAGAATAAAATATTAATAAAAAAATTATATAAATAGTTAATTTATAATTTTTTTTAAAAAAAATTATGTATGTAAAAAAATTACGTAATTATGTACCGTCAGATAAGAATCATTTTTCTACTGATACATTGCATATGTTAAATAACAATCAAATATAATTTATAATTAAAAAAAATTAACTAATTAGATTTATTTTTTTTATGACAACACTACCATGAGTTAATCGAAAGATTTGAATGGACATCCAAACTCAAATTTAATCTGCGAGTAGCTAAGATCCTTGAGATCCGATGCAAAAGGAGCATAGTAGAAAGAATAATACCTGCTCAAGAGTATGTCAATCTCAGAATAAATCTTGAACTAGATAGCAAAAATAAGGGTTCAGCTAGCAATAATAAGAGTTTAAAATAAATCTATAATTTTTATATTTTTTAAATTTTATATTTTTTTTCATTTTTTTTGAAAGATATATTGATACTGTAAATTAAAACCTGTAGATTATTATTCTCTCGAGCTTTTATTTTATTGATCTATAGAAAGAAAGCAATAATTCTCTCCAAAATAAGAGGAAAGGGGGAAGCATTTAAACTCAAATTTAAATATAGGGTCTAAGCCTTAAGAGTAAACTTACCTTATCATGCCACCATGTGAATAACCCTTTTTGTGGATCATGTTTTAATGTATAAAGATCTAGTATCATCTCCTTTCTATGTTCTTGAGCAGATACAAGACTTTTATACTTTGTGATCTCTGATCAGTCCATAGAACCAACAACCTATACAAAATTGAGCAATGAGATAGATTCTAAGAAACTTAGAGATGAAAAGTATTATTGTAAATAATGATCAACTTTTGATTTTTTTCATTGTAAAAAATAGACTATTTATGATAGAAAATATATTTTTATCATAAATACTAAGTTATTTACGATGCAATATTTTAGTTACAAATAATCCATAATTTTTAATTTTTTTATTTTTTTTCAAATATTAGTGATGAAAATATTACATCGTAAATAATCGATACTTATGATGGAAAGTAGATTTTTATTGTAAATACTTAATTATTTATGATATAAAATTTTTATCGCTAATAATCTATAATTTTTTAATTTTTAAAATTTTTTATTTTTTTTCATATATTAGCGATAAAAATTTTTCATCATAAATAATTAAGTATTTACGATGAAACTATAGTTTTCATCATAAATACTTAATTATTTATGATATAATATTTTTATCATAAATAATCTATAATTTTTGACTTTTAAATTTTTTATTTTTTTCAAATATTAGCGATGAATACCTTACTTCATAAAAAATATTGTATTTATGATGAAAAGTAGATTTTCATCGTAAATACTTAATTATTTATAATGCAAAATTTTCATCATTAATAATATATTATTTTTGAATTTTTAAAATTTTTTATTTTTTTCATATATTAGTGATAAAAATTTTTCATCATAAATAATTAAGTATTTGTGATGAAAATCTACTTTTCATTACAAATACTGCATTATTTATGATGTAATATTTTTGTTATAAATAATCTATAATTTTTAAATTTTTTATTTTTTTTAAATATTAACGATGAAAATCTTACATCATAAATAATTGAGTATTTATGATAGAAAATAGATTTTCATCGTAAATACTTAATTATTTATAATGTAAAATTTTTATCGCTAATAATCTATAATTTTTAAATTTTTAAAATTTTTTATTTTTTTATATATTAGCGATAAAATTTTTTCATCATAAATAATTAATTATTTATGATAAAAATTTACTTTTTATCATAAATATTACATTATTTATGATGTATTATTTTCATCATAAATAATCTATAATTTTTAAATTTTTTAAATTTTTTATTTTTTTCAAATATTAGCGATGAAAATCTTACGTCATAAATAATTGAGTATTTATGATGAAAAATAGATTTTCATCGTAAATACTATATTATTTATGATGAAATATTTTTATCATAAATAATCTATAATTTTTAACTTTTTAAAATTTTTGATTTCTTTTTGAAATATTAGCAACGATACATTTTCATCGTAAATAATTAAGTATTAGCGTCAGAAATAGTTTTACGTCGTGAATACTAAATTATTTATGACATAAAATTTTTATCATAAATAATCTATAATTTTTAAATTTTTAAATTTTTTTTTCAAATATTAGTGATGAAATTTTTTTTGTTGGAAATAATGCTATTTTTGATAAAAAAATATTTTTTGTTATAAATAATTAAATAATTTTATCGTTAATAATCTTATTGGCAACGTAAATTTAAATTTTATCGTAAATAATTTTTATAATAAAATATTTTCCCACTGAAAGTATCTTCTCAGGTATATTCACGAATTCTAGCAGCCTTGGGATATGTTTATGCCAATCAGGACTTATGAAGATTGCAGATCTGTACAGATGAATGAGATGAATATGAGACAACCATGATATGGATCAATTTGATTCTCCTTGATCACAAAAATAAGATAAATTCTCTGATATTCTACTCCAATTAAATATAATTTATAATTAAAAAAATTAATTAATTAGATTTATTTTTTTGATGGTAACACTGCAATAAGTTGATCAAAAGATTTGAATAGATATCCGAACTCAAATTTAATCTACGAGCAGCTAAGACCCTTGAGATTCGATGCAAAAGGAGGATCTTTAAGTGATCTGTTGGCCTTAGTTTCTATATAGAGTCTGATCTTTTTAATAGAGGATCGACATCAATTGGTGGTTCCAGAGATCGGACTATTGTGGTGCATCATCTGTCTCAGATTAAGGACAGCATTCAAGAAGTTATGTTTTTCTCTTAAAGATGTTATAGGATTTTGTTGTCACAAGAGATTATTGGTCAAACTTTTTTGGATAGTTTAGAAGTAAATGATACAATTTAGTCCATCTAACAGTTGATAAAGTTTTATTTTTCATACAGTTGGAAGTTGATAATTTTTTTGAATCAAATTTCTTGTGTTTAATTTTTTAAGATGGTTTGCTCTTGGATCTTAAAGATGGTTGATTCAGTTATGGATGAAGAATTTTGTTACATCATCCAATAAAATTTGGATACTGAAAGAATGATTTTTTTTAATATCGAAAGTTATTTTTTTAAATTTTTAATTTTTTTAATTATTAGCGATGAAATTATTTTGCATAAATAATGAAGTATTTATGATAAAAATCATTTTTCATCATAAATAATCAATTATTTATGATGAAAAATAAATTTTTATCATAAATATTAGGTTATTTATGATGTAATATTTTCATCATAAATAATCTATAATTTTTATATTTTTTAAATTTATTTTTTTAAAAATATTCAAGATGAAAATATTTTTGTTGCAACTAGTTGAATATTTGTGATAGAAAAATAATTTTTTATTATAAAAATCTATAATTTTTGAATTTTTAAAATTTTTTATTTTTTTTAAATATTAATGATGAACACTTTTCATCGTAAATAATTGGGTATTTACGATGAATTTTTTTTTGTTGTAAATACTCAATTATTTTTTATGTAATATTTTCATCATAAATAATTTATAATTTTTAAATTTTTTAAATTTTTTATTTTTCTTAAATATTAGTGATGAAAATTTTTTACCATAAATAACTAGTATTTATGATGAAAAATATTTTTAGTCATAAATACTAAATTATTTATGACATAATATTTTCATCGTAAATAATCTGTAACTTTTAAATTTTTAAAATTTTTTATTTTTTTTCAAATTTTAGTGATGAAATTTTTTCATCATAAATAATTGAGTATTTATGATGAAACTATATTTTCATCATAAATACTCAATTATTTACGATGTAATATTTTCATCATAAATAAACTATATTTTTTTAAATTTTTAATTTTTTTTATTTTTTTAAAATATTAATGATAAAATTTTTTTATCATAAATAATTGAGTATTTACGATGAAAAGTATTTTTCTTCATAAATACTCGATTATTTATGATGAAAAATTTTTATCACAAATAATCTGTAATTTTTTAATTTTTAAAATTTCTTATTTTTTTTAAATATTAGCGATGAAATATTTTTGTTAGGAATAATATTATTTTTGAGAAAAAAATATTTTTTATCATAAATACTTAAATTATTTATAATAAAAATATTTTCATCATGAATATTTAAAAATTTAAAATTAAAATAAATATTTTATTATTTATGATATAAATAATCATCGTAAATAATAGCTATTTACGATGAAATTCTTTTTCCATCCCTAATATAAAAGTATTTACAATGAAAAATTATTTTCATCATAAATAGTTTATTATTTGTGATAAATTTTATTTTACGTCGTAAACACTGATTATTAACGATGAAAATATTTTCATCACAAATAATTTCATCTAAAAAATTATCTTTCCTGTAGTGTTTGGATAACTGTTCACACGTTCGGAAGATATCAATGGATGATTCTATTGGGTGCAAATTCCTACATATCCCATAGTTATAGAAATCATTTGCCATTGTAAGTCAGTTATATCCAGAAGGGAGATTTGGATATCTCCCCACCCATAGACTGGTTACATAGCGAGAGCTGATTAGTCGAAGTGAAGGCTTCGTGGCAAGCTCGTGGCAGGCTCTGATTGGTGATCGGATTCAAGATATATCAATTTGCAAATGGATAATTATATTAATCATGCTACGTAAGTTGCATATAACCTATTCTCACAATGGATTTGTAGAATTGTTCATAAGACTTACCTCAGTAATTGGTGCCCATCATCTTATGGGATATGTCCGAAATCCAAATTTCAGCTGTGGCTTTATAATCTATTGACCAATCAAGTGAGCTATTTTGGGCAATACGACAAATATAGAGGTTGATGCTTTCCTTCACACAAACCCTATCGCATATCTCCAACCAAAAAAGCCTTATTATATTATATTACATTCTATTATATTATGTTATCTTATATATTATGGTAAATTAAACTATACTTTACTCATAATGATAAAATATTTTTGCTACATAAGAGTCAACTCTAAAGTCTCAATAGGTAATATGTTAATACTCACAATTCCTTAAACCCGAGTGAATGTAGGATTTGATTTCAAGTCATTTAGTGCAATTTCTAAAGAATTTATCAACTTGATAAATCAGCACTTCCAACCATGCTTGATTTAAACAATACTCAAACCATGCTAACAAGCTACAGTAAGTAATGAGTGGACCAATCTAATATGTTTTGCAATCATACTATATTATTTGGAACGAAGCATGCTCCAATAATAAATCTTGTGAAAAGAAAAGAACAAAATAGAATTTTCATTGTGGATCCAAGATATTCAAATGCCATCTTTGTCTTTTCTTGGACGCTTAGACCATTAGAGTCCATTCTTTATTGGGTAAATATCATAGAAAAGTTGATCAATTTTTTTATTGACCAACTTACCTATATTCTTATATTTCTATAGATGGATAAGTTATTTTTTCATGGATAGCATTTACCTACTAATTTGAAGAAAGTCTTATCCACCTAAGAGGTGGATAAGTCATTTTTCTATCAGCTAGAAAGTTAAGTTTTTCATTTCATTTCTAAAATATTCTTAACTATATAATAATAATATAATTATATAATAATGATATAATAATGATATATAATATAATATATAGTATCATAGTAATATATTATTACACTAATATAATATATTTTTATAATAATATTATGTTATTATAATATTATATCATATTATTATATAATATAATATACTATACTATTATTCTAATATAATATATCTATATAATAATAGTAAAGCGATACATGGGTATTATGGATCGCATTCCATATTGACACGTAAGATTATAAGATAATCTTCCCTAACACCATATGTCAAGTTTTATTTTTTTGAAAAATAGGTAGTTTTGGATCAAAATCTCTTGAAACCTAGGTCGAAAAATTTATATAATAATAGTAAAGCAATATATAGGTATTAAGGGTCGCATTCTTTGTTGACACGTAAGATTATAAGATAATCTCCTGCAATGTCACATGTTAAGTTTTATTTTTTTTGAAAAAATAGTAATTTCGGATCAAAATCTCTTAAAACTTAGGTTAAAAAATTTATCACCATTGATGAAAAGCAACAATCTCTTTCATAATTTTTTATTTTTTTAATATCGAGATCTGAAAGGTTCCAACACTTTACAAGGGATGAGGCCGTTGACAACATCCTACTCCTTCTAGGGGTCGGAGATGGCAATCCTAGCATACTCGGAGGTGGCGGTAAGGTCGGATCTAGGAATCTATCTATATGATATAGTAAAATGATACATGGATATTAGGAGTTGTATTTCATGTTGTCACATAAGATTCTAGGATAATCTCCTACCATGCCATATGTCAAATTTTATTTTTTTGAAAAATAAGCAGTTGCTAATCAAAATCTCTTGAAACCTACGTCAGAAAAATTATATAATAATATATGGATATTAGGGGTTGTATTTCATGTTAATACATAAGATTATAGTATAATCTCCCACAATACCATGTGTCAATTCTTTTTTTTTGAAAACAGACAGTTTTGGATCAAAATCTCTTGAAACATAGGTCAAAAAATTCATCACCATTGATGAAAAGCAACAATATCTTTCATAATCTCCTATTTTTTTAATATTGAGATCTGAAAGATTCCAACACTCTACGAGGGATGAGGGCATTGACGGCATCCTACTCCTTCTAGGGGTTGGTCCTAGCATACTCGAAGGTGGTGGCAAGGTCAGATCTAGAAAACAAGAAGTTGCGGTAAAGGGAGGGGCGGTCAAGGGTGGCGCCGTTCTAGCCGTCAAGGGAGCTAAAAACGACGTCGGTGTAAGAGGGGGGATCGAGAAAGGAGGAGGAGGCCGTGGAGAGGGGGACAGGGGGAGAGGAGGAGATCATCGACGATGGTAGAGAGAGAGGAGGACATGGCACTACGATAGTCGGAGGGGGCATCGAAGAGGGCAAGGTTCTCCATCTCCTCATGGGGCGGTGATCCGAACTTGGGATGGATCTCGAGACCCATCATCTTATTCTAAACAACATTAAATAATAATTTATTTAGAAAAAATTAGGATTTTAGAGAGGGAGGGAGGAGAAGGGCACTGAAGATCTAACCCTCTATTTGATGTGAAGGATAGATGGAGAAGGAAAGATGGATGAAAAAAAAAATGGATGGATTTTTCATGGATCAAAGCCAGTTTAATTCTTTTCTTAGTCTCATTTTTTTTAATAGACTTACTAACTTGTTATTTCTCAATTTTTTCTCTCTTTTTTTTTAATAAAAGAGTTCCAATTTCTTTCTTCTATTACTTCTAAGCTTTATGTTGCGAATTCATACGTTAGAATTGTCAAGATAAAATTTAGAAAAGTAGAGCTTTCCTCTTTATGTCAAAAAATTTATATTTTATTTCTAATGCTTAGAGAATATATTCTACAAATCAATCTTATAGCATTTTTTATTTTTGGATTTACTAACATTCATAGCATAAAAAAATATCATTATTATTTGTATCAATTAGGCATTGGAGGTCTAACCCTCTGCTTAGTATGAAAGATGGATTAAAGGAAGGATAAATGGAGGAAAGGATGGATGGATTTTTCATCCATCATTTTTGTTTGAAACATATAAAGTTTATTACTTCAAAAGCTATCATGGATCAAAGCCAGTTTAATTTTTTTTAATCACATTTTTTTAATAGACTTACCAACTTGCCATTTCTCAATTTTTTTCTCTTTTTTTCTAAAGAGTTTCAATTTCTTTCTTCTGTTACTTCTAAGTTTTATGCTACAAATTTATGCATTAGAATTGTCAGGATAAAATTTAAAAAAGTAGAGCTTTCCTCTTTATGTCAAATAATTTATATTTTATTTTTGACACTTAAAGAATGTATTCTATATATAAATCTATCCTACAGCATTCTTGATTTTTGAATTTACTAATATTCATAGCATAAAAAAATATCATTATTAGTATCAATTAGTTATTGGAGATCTAATTCTTTGTTTAGTTCAAAGGATAGATTGAAGGAAGGATGGATAGAGGCAAGGATGGATGGATTTTTCATCCATCCTTTTTATTTGAAACATATAAAGTTTACTATTTCAAAAGCTATCTTAGATCAAAGCCAGTTTAATTCTTTTCTTCATCTCATTTTTTAATAGACTTACTAACTTGCTATTTCTTAACTTTTTTTTTTCTTTTTCTTTTTTTAAAGAGTTTCAATTTCTTTCTACTGTTACTTCTAAGCTTTATGCTGTGAATTTATGTATTAAAATTATCTAAGATAAAATTCAAAAAAATAGAGCTTTCCTCTTTATATTAAATAATTTATATTTTATTTCTAATGCTTAGAGAATGTATTTTACAAATCTATCTTATAGCTTTCTTAATTTTTGGATTTACTAACACTCATAGCATAAAAAAATATTATTATTATTATTAGTATCAATTAAACCCCAGTAGCATGGGGGTTGAGTGCTAGTTATCTTTTTATTATAATCAATCTATTTTTATTAGATAACCTAATATTATAATATAATATATGATAATATTATAGAATATATTATAGTATATGCTATATGATATAATATAATATAGTATATTACAATACATAATATTATGGTAAATAAAATATATTATTTATATTGTATATTATGACATATTAAACTACTAATATGGTATATTTTTATAACAATATGTTATGTTATTATAATATTATAATATATTATATTATTATGATAATATAATACTATATTATTATGTAATATTATAATATAATATATTATATTATTTATAATATAATATATTATTGTTTTACTATAATTAATCTATTATTATAAGATAATCTATCATAATGTAATATATTATATAATAATATAATATATAATATTATAATAAAATAAAAAAATATTATTTATATATTATATTATATTAATATAAATTATAATATATTATAAATATGTTTATATAATAAAGGATATTATGAAAAGTATAGATAGAATTTAGCAATTTATCTAGAAAAATAATAATGCAAAAGAATATGAATAGTAAATTCTAAAGTTATTTTTTGATGTATAAAAGAATATAGATAAATTATTTTTTATCTAAAAAATATTTATCTTGGAAAATAGAGATTCTTAGGCAAGTCATTTACCCTCTAAAGATCTACCTGTTGTTGTGCAATCATTACTTAAATTTTTTTTTTATACATATAAAAGCAATCTCATGGTTTCCTTGGGCCTCAAATTTATCCTTCAAGGCTCAATTACCAGGCAAGAGGAAAAAATAAAAAAGTGATAGCAAGAACAAGCTAGCTTCCCCTTTCCCCACTAGGTTTTGCATACGCCTGCACGGCTACTGTTGAAATAACTAATGGGCCGGCCTAGGCAACCCATATAGAAATTGGGCCCAACAGTACCATGCATGTCCGCTTACAATCCAAATATAACTTGGGAAGAGAAATTCTCTGTACACCATAAGCGGTGTAGAAAAGATATACCGGTCCATTTGATTGGGCTACGTAATTATCTCTTTTCAATACATATTTAATATTTATAATTTTATTTTTTTATTTAAAATTTTGAATGATGAATTTTTTTTTAAAAAAAAATATTAAAACATCCCCGGTGATATTATGACATCATGAAATTATGATTTCCTGCACAGGATGTGCAAGAAGTCATAATTTTTTTACGGGATGTCATAATATTGGTAGGAATATTTTTATCATTTAAAAATTTTATAAATTTTTCAATAATAAATTTTTTTTTATAATATTTTATAAAAAAATTATAGTACCTTACGTAGAAAATTATGATTTGATCATATAATATTATAATATGCTGTCATAATTTTTTAAAAAAAAAAATATTTTTACCATTTAAAATTTTAAATAAAAAATAAAATTATGAATATTAAATATTAATTAAAAAATATTGATTATGTGATTCAATCAGACATGATGGTGTATTTTTTCATGAGGTGCGTAAAAAATTTTCCAACTTGGGAAAGCGGCGGGATCATTCAAATCCAGTAAAAACATCAACTAATGCCTTGTGACCTGTCAGCTCCCTCTAGCAGTCAGTCAAAAAGTTTGTCTAAGAGCAGCCACAAAACACCCGTTTTATGGGGGAGATTGCTTTTGGCCTGCCTCAATGGATAGCTCTAATCCTTTTATCTCTTATCCGGCAGAGCTCAGGTACACTTTTTTCTTTTTTTTTTCTTTTTTTGACTCTCATAGCTACCATGCACGCTTTTTATCCATCGAAAGGTAGGCACTCCGGCGTACTAGCCCGCGTGGTGTTTGTTGTTTTGGCTCGCTGGGTTCTTGATCTAGTGACGTGCTTCCTAAAAGTAGTATTTTACCCCACAATGGATAGGTTGCATGACTTTGTGATGGTCATGGTTGGCATGGCAGTTCTCTCTTTCAACCATTCACTTACGTAACTATCGTACTGATGTAAAACTATAATGATGCTATGAACTGTCAATAGAAATGAATTTATAAAGCGAAAGTTAGCTGGTTTTTGTTTAGTGAGCCTCTTTGGTATTTCATATCTATGAAAACATTTTAGTATATGTATGGAGTCCCTGTTAATTAGTTTGAACAGCGTGCTGTATTCTTAGCTATAAAGGACTTAGAACTGGCCTATTATTTTTCGTGTAGTAGTTTTGATCAACAGTCAATGCTGCTGGTCATGAAAGGCCTTGTTTTTTGGCATGTGTTTCAGAACAAGCAGTTTGCAGCATTCTTTGTAATGTTTACCTGCATTATTATCTCTTGACAGGAGATAGCTTTGTCATATATGAGATTAATGAAGTTATTTATAGTTGAATTGGAGCAGAACTGTATTTATTCTTTTCTACACTACTAGTCTACAATGATCTACTCTATTGCAATTGAGTCATAATATCCAAAATTTGTACAAACTTATGGTGAAATAGTAGAAGTTTCGATGCTCTTTGACCGCCTTTCAACTCTCGTATTTCATGATCATATAGTTTATATCTTGTAATCTGCATCTGTTTTAGCTTTAAATTAGTTTATTTTGACTACTTTGACTAAGCATGTTCTGTTCAATCTCAAAAGAGGTCAACAAACCTAATTGTGATCCTTATTTGTTTTTGGTGCTGGTTCCTCTTGTGGTGAGTGGTGCCTGCTTATCCAATGGTCAAAATTTCTGGAACGTTAAATAGAACATGGGTAAGAAAAATAAAGGCAAGGAATTATGGCATGTCTACATCTCTTTTTCCACCTTCCCACCCAAAAAATAATCTAGTCATTTGCTTTTGGGTGGGCATCTTTCTTTGGCACCATGAGTACACCCTTATCCATTACAGATTCCCTCTTACTAGGCTCATTGTCAAAGTGGGTGTACAAGGCTCTCCATTTCTTGGGCTTTCACTAACCAAATGCTCCTCTGTATGAAAGAATGCACCCACTCTCTTGTGATCATCATGAGGGTACCACTATAGTCTTATTGCACAACCAAACTTCCATGGCTCTACTTTTTCCTTGTTTTGTGGTCAGTGCCAAATTTGAATGAAAAATTTTTGATATAGAAGTGGAAGTGACAAATTTTAACCATATCTTTCGAAAATGCTATTTCAAAGAAGTGCATTTGGAGTTCTTTGAAATCCAGGAGGAAACTATTAATTGAGATGATTGAATATATGAATGATGACAAGGAAAACTAAATTATGATGATAACCTTAGCCTTCATGCCTGTAAACCTGCCTATACTATTTATTTGGGTTTGTGTATTGTGAATCCTAATCATCCAATTATTACATCATGAAGAAACCACTAGTATCAACTCAATATGGTTTCGCATCAGCACATCCATGCCAAATTTCTTGTGGTAACCTGTCACTTCTTATTTGTTGGAGACATCATTACTACTCATTTCCTGTTAGTGTCATGTGTCACTTCTGCACCCATTTCCCCAAAATGTTAGCCATGGTTCTCACCGTGCATGGAACATGAATAGGATCTTGGGACCCACTGAATAATTTGTTCCCCATATACAATGCATGTTGTCCTTTAAGCATATATCCCTACAGTTTATGGGCTGATGTGCAAATTGAAATTATTTATCGAAGTTTGAGCAGAGTCTTCTAATTGTTATTTGAGTCTTGATTGCTATCCTATATTCCCTGAAGAAATCAATGTACAACAAAAAATCTAACCTTTCTCTTTTAATTAGGATGATCTTGATCATTAGATCTGAGTATTCTCTGCAATATAAAATGTGCAGAGAAACCTGCCAAGCTCTTTCCTTCTCCAAGAAGAGATTTCTTTCTGAAAGCCATGGGCCCCAAGATAGTCCTTCCTGGCATGAGTAGATGCTTAATCTACTTTGGTTGCCAGTGTTTTTGGGTATGAAACTGCCACTTTGTGGCCTGTTATTGAATAGTTACGTTATTTGTCCTGATGTTCATAGATGCAAGGTAAGATTTATCTTTTTTGAGGGAAAAATCGCAGATCCCAATCAAATGCAAGGCACAGTTCGGTGAGACTTCTTTGTTCTGGGTCCACCTCAAGTCTCTGATGGCTGTAAAATTCTTAGACTTCAGCTGTCTTTATTAGTAATACAACAGATTTCTCATAAACTGGTCTGATGAAGAGGCTTTTCTTTTATTTAATTTCAAATTTTGTGATAATTTGTGTTTATACTGAATGTGTTTTTATAAAAGAGCTATACTGCTGCGTCAACTCAAATACAAAATTTTGATGACAAATTGAGACATAGGCTAGTATTTTTGTTTGGTAGAGAGACATGGGCTGGTATGCAAGTGCCCACAATCTGACAACTACAAGTTGTCTTCGAAAAATCGCAGAAACTTATCTACAAAAATTTCAGTTTGTTTTTGAATATTGCAAGTTTTATTTGTATTGTTGATACCACGGAAGAGATTACGTTACTAAGTCATAGATGAAGGTTATGCCATATACTTTTTCAACACTGTCTTAACAAAATCAAAATCATGAATCAAGATGTTCTAACACATCTACTGCCAAACTAATTATCATGCTAGGATTGATATGATGTTGGAGATCCCAATGGTTGCAACACATCTTTTAGGGAGATGAGCTTGTCTATTACCTTATCTAAACAATGTCATGGTGATCATTCGAAATCTATACTTTTCAAGACTTGTATCTTTACTGAATTAGCTTAGCATAAAGAGATTGACTGCCACTTCATTTGAACTACTAGAAATACCAAGCTTGCATTTTACTTTTTTGTTTTATGCTGAGCTGCACTTCAAATTATCAAGGACATATAGATTCATGGAAATCCCACTCTTCTTAACACACTCTCTTGATGCCTTTAATGCTTTATGTCAACAAGTGCGAGTCGACCAAACATGCCAAGGCCGGCCCACCCAGGCCCAGCCCTTGTACATTGCTAGATCCCAATAACACGTGCGAAGCGTGTGTCACTTGGATGTTGACACAAACTAAAGGGACACCAACCATCAGCAAGCATAAACCTAAAAGCTGCTTTTTGTTAAAGCCATGCACATCTTCTTCTCATGCAAGCACTTTTATATCATTCTGTGCTTACTGCCACTCCAAGGCCATGATTCTCCCCACATATTTATATACCTGTGCCTGCTCACCCCCTCCCATGAGACCACCAACCACAAACACCAATAACAGCAATAACAGTTCCACCATGAGTCTGCCCTCACTTCTCCTCATCATCTCCTTCCTCCCTCTTACACTCTCCCTCCAAGCCACCACCCTTCAGACCCAATTTAACTTTCTTTCTCTCATGAAAGACTCCCTCTTGGGCCCCTCCATGGCTCACTGGGACTTCACAGACGCTGTCGGTGACAGGCCCTACTGCAACTTCTCGGGAATCTCTTGTGATGATCATGGATATGTTGTGGAGATTGACCTGTCCTCATGGAAACTTGCAGGTGACTTCCCTTCTGGAGTCTGTTCTTCCCTCCCAATGCTTCGTGCTCTCCGGTTGGCTGATAACGACATCAGCAACGGCTTCCCGGAGGACCTCTTCAACTGCTCCTTCTTAGGAGAGCTTAACTTCAGCCACTCTGGCCTCACTGGTGCTGTCCCAGACTTATCCCAGCTCCAATCTCTCCACATGATTGATCTCTCCAACAACTTCTTCACTGGTGAATTCCCAATATCCATCATCAACCTTACCAATCTTGAGGTGGTCAACTTCAATGAGAACCCGGGCTTCGATCTGTGGCGGCTGCCAGATACGATCACCCAGCTGAAAAAGCTCGAGGTTCTGATCCTTTCAACAACCTCCATGCGAGGAGAAATCCCACCTTGGATCGGGAACATGACATCGCTTATAGACCTTGAATTGAGTGGCAATAGTCTTGTTGGTCAAATTCCGGCGACAATTGGGAAGCTTGAGAACTTGCAATTTTTGGAGCTTTATTATAACCATCTGAGTGGAGAAATCCCTGATGAACTGGGGAACCTCACACGATTAGTCGACCTGGATATGTCGGAGAATTATTTGACTGGCAGGATACCGGAAAAGCTCTGTGCTCTATCAGGCCTTGGGGTGTTACAGCTCTACTCCAACAGGCTCACCGGAGGAGTTCCTCGTGAGCTCGGGAATTCCACGGTGCTGAGCATCTTATCTCTCTATGGTAATTTCCTCACTGGGGAACTGCCACCAGACCTTGGTCGGCACTCTAAATTGATTGTCTTGGATGTGTCTGATAACCAGCTTTCCAGTCAGCTGCCGCGAGATGCTTGTGCTGGTGGTGAGTTGCTCTATCTTCTAGTATTGGACAATCACTTCACTGGTGAATTGCCAGAGACCTATGCACAATGCAACTCTCTTCTCCGGTTTCGAGTTAGTAACAACAAGCTGAATGGTTCCATCCCTGAAGGGATTTTTGGCCTTCCTCATGCATGGATCATTGATCTGGGCTTCAACCGTTTTGGAGGTACAATCGCAAAAACTATAGGGAATGCGAAGAATTTATCAGCATTGTTTTTGACACACAATCTGCTTTCTGGTGCTCTGCCACCTGAAATCTCATGGGCTACAAATCTAGTGAAAATAGATCTCAGCCATAATCTCTTATCTGGTCCAATTCCCTCTGAGATAGCCAGTTTGTATAAGCTAAACCAATTGTCATTACAGGAGAACAAGCTAGACTCATCCATTCCAGCATCTCTCTCCTTACTCAAGTCTCTCAATGTTCTCAACCTCTCCAATAATTATTTGACTGGGGAGATCCCTGATAGCCTCTGTAACCTGCTGCCCAATTCACTAGACTTCTCAAACAATCGGCTTTCAGGTCCGGTCCCTCTCCCTCTGATAAAAGAAGGCCTAATAGAAAGTGTATATGGCAATTCAGAGCTCTGCGTTCCTTTCCACCTTAACATGGTGAAACCAAGCCTTCCTCTCTGTCCAAAGCCTGGCATTAGAAAGGGGCTCAACAATGTCTGGGTCATTGGAGTTTGTCTCATGTTCTCAATCCTTGCAGTTCTCTTGGCTTTGAAGCGTTGGTTTGGTGAGAAGAATGTGGTGATTGAACAAGATGGTCTTCCATCTTCTCCGTCCTTCGTGTATGATGTCACGAGCTTCCACAAGCTAAGCTTTGATCAACATGAGATCGTGGAGGCCTTGATGGAGAACAATATAGTGGGTCATGGGGGTTCAGGGACTGTGTATAGGATTGCTCTGAGCAGCGGTGAACAGGTTGCAGTGAAAAAACTTTGGAGCAGGGCAACGAAGAACCCATCACCTAATCAATTGTACCTTGATAAAGAGCTCAAGACTGAGGTTGAGACATTAGGGAGCATCCGGCACAAGAACATCGTAAAGCTCTATTGCTGCTTCTCGAGCATGGACTACAAGCTCCTGGTCTATGAGTACATGCCAAATGGAAATCTTATGGATGCTCTTCACAATGAAGGGAGCTTCTTGGATTGGCCTACCAGGCATAGGATTGCTTCTGGCATAGCTCAGGGATTGGCTTATCTACACCATGATCTTTTGTTTCCAATTGTTCACCGAGATATCAAGACTTCCAACATACTCCTCGATGAAGACTTTGAGCCAAAGGTGGCTGACTTTGGCATTGCAAAGGTCTTGCAAGCAAGAGGAGATCGTGAGTCATCAGCTTCAGTCATTATAGGCACATATGGTTATCTAGCCCCAGGTAATTTTACTTTCATTGAATTCATTTCAGATTCAACTACATATTTCTGGTTTATGGTTCGATCATTCATTTATTTCAACAGCCATCTCTTCAATAATATTGTCATTTCAGGGGTTCTCTTTTCAAAATTTAATATGCTACTATGATGCTTTATATATGTACTTCTTTCATTGCTATAACTGTTTGACACATTCAATTTAAATTTTTAAACTGTTGTGCAAGAATAAGCTCACATAATTGATACTTTCTAGTCCAGGTAATCCCCTTTCTCGTTTGATATATTCGTTAAGCATTTAACAAATTGCTATCCAGTTTCCATCAGAAGCAAATATTTGGAATCCTGACTAGTTTTCCTCAACAATTTGCTCATTGCAAAATGACTCAAATGCAATGACAGAGTATGCTTATTCCACCAAAGCCACCACCAAATGTGATGTCTATAGCTTCGGTGTGGTGCTGATGGAGCTAGTGACCGGAAAGAAGCCGAATGAGCCCGAGTTTGGGGAGAACCAGGATATCATCCATTGGGTTTCGAGCAAGATGGGAACCAAAGAAGGGGCAATGGATGCCATAGACAAGAAGTTATCATGGAGCCCCTTTAAAGAGGACATGATCCAGATATTGCGGATTGCTCTTCGATGCACCTGCCGCAGCCCAGCTCTCCGGCCATCCATGAATGAAGTTGTTCAGCTGTTGAACGAGGTTGATCCTAGCAAGTTCGACGTTACAGGATCATTCAAGTTCAAGCATTTGGCGGGCATCAAAGGCTAGACAACCAACAAAGATATGACTGGAAGACAGGTTTTGATGGGGGTTAAGTGTCTAGTAGTAGAGTGCCAACTCTTGTTTTAACTATAAGCTCATAGACTATGAATAATTTTCTCCTTTTTTGAAGAAAAAAGAATAGAGGGAATTTAGAGCAGTAGAGGTGCTTGCTCTCCATCATATCATTTTCTTTATTTTCTCTTTTGGATTTTGTTGTGTCTAGCATACACTGCTTTGTACTTACGCAGCATCTGGTGCCCTTAATGGACCTATATATATATATATATACACACACACATATGTATCAATGATCGCCTTCTTTTGGTTATTCTCTCCTCTTTATTTTTTTTGTTTCGGCTTTTGTCACCCACTTGATGAGAGCAATCTAAAAGAAGAGGCCAAAAAGAAGGAGAGCGGTTATAGGCTTGATATTTGATGTAGTTTTCTTTCTCTCAAAGTGGGTTCTCTGATCATTCTAATTTAAAGCGAGTTGCTGGGACCCCGCTAATTTATTCTATCCAACAAGGGAGAGGATTGCTATCATTTTGTGTCTTAATTGATAGCTAGGAACTTGGAGAAGTACACCACATTTCTTTTAAATCTTCAATGTTTTTTCTCTTCTTTTTTGTGCAAAATGATCAATTCTTTTCCTCAAAAATTCAACTTTGCTCCATCTTTGTGACTGTGATTCCTCTATGAGACGAGGGGTAATTGCAAGTAGATGAAGCACTAACTGGGTAGGTTCATTAACCATACATAATGCAATGAGTCCACTTGTGAGTGGGAGTAGCTTTTTATGACAAATGAAGGGGGCCCTTGAGGATCTTTTCTATTGTGGTTCTCTCTGAGCGTTCACGTATCATCATGGGTGGGGCCCCACTTGAGCCTCATGTACCATGAGTGGATGAACCATAGGCCATCAAGTTCTCCAATTGAATAATGTCCCTAGGGTTGGCAATGGACTTGGCTGGTATGGCATACTATTAAGAGTGGGGTTTGGTTCGGGTCTGCCCCGACCCTAAATATGAGGGCTCATCAATTAAAATCTTGAATATAATTTTATTTCAGATTTAGATATAAGAGATTAATATGTGATAAAAGAGCATAAAATTGCAAATTTATCTCTTTCCCTCCCAAGTATTAACTGTGTTAAAACTGAAGCATTAGAGTTTGGCGTTCACATTGGAATGATGAGTATATCTCTGATATGATGCTTTTATTGTTGCCGATATACTCTAATATGGCATTTGATAGTTTCTTAGGGCAAAAAACAATTGACAATGTCACCTACTGTTTCCCTTTTAATGGAATATTAGATGGATTGTGATGACCAATAACATCTGAGCAAATGCATCAATTAAAAAAAAGAAAAAGAAAAGAAGAAAAATAAATAAATGCAATGGTCTAATAACAAAATTTATATTATTTAGGGGCTATTTGGTGGCCTGCAATTGAATTGAAAGTGTCCCTAATAAGTGTTTAGATTCCTCGAAATTGCAATAGCACGTCATAGTTCAACTACGAAAAAAGTCCAAAACTTGTCAACCAAAATTGATTGCAGTTCCGAATACAAGCAATATTGTAATTGAGAAAGTCTTTTGGAAGGGATTCTCTGCAGGTGGTTGTTCAACTACGGAAAAGGCCCAAAACATGTCAACCAAAATTGACTCCAGTTCCAAACACAAGCAATATTATAATTGAGAAAGCCTTTTGAAGAGATTCTCTCACCACTCCAGTTATTCCTCTTTTCTTTCTCCATGATGTCTTTGTAATTATGACAATAATAATAATATACATATAATGCTATTACCTAAATTCAAATTATAATATTGTAATATTATTATTAACAGAATAATATTATAATAACAATAATACAACATCATATAATGTTATAATATATTAACTATTATAATATTGCTATGACACAATTATAATAACAGTAATACAATACTATATTATTGCTTTATTGTAATATTATAATATATTACAATATTAGCTATTTAACATTCAACTGTTATAGTGCTGGCAGAGGAAAGAACAAAGGCAATGACAAGAAACTTGGCAAGGTTATTTGAACAAACCAAAAAGTCTCTAAACCTATAAGAAATATTAATACCATAGAAAAATAAAATCCATGAAAAAGAACAAATGCAAGTAGCTAGTGGGAAAAATTCTAACCACTTTGGATTTAAAAGAGTCACTTCCCACCTTTACCAAAAAAAAAAAAAAAAAAGATTCACTGCCATGTGGTCCCAGACAGATGACAACTACTGTAGCAACATGATTCGGTCCCAGCTATGGTGGATGGCCTGATTTGTGGTGCAGAGGCTAAAGGTAATAGATTCTGGGCACAACCCTCCAAAACTCATAAAAAGATCAAGCTATCCATGTCGATGAATGAAATGAATGGGAATAGATGCTGTGGTATGTTGGCCTTGGCATTGAGAGAGCCAGACTTGTGATTTTGATTGGGCCACGGCAGCATGCCTCTCCCTTGGAATCCCACTTGGCTTTTCAGTGGGTCAACTTTTAGGTACTCTTTATACTGTGTGGTAGATTCGACTTTACCAAGTCCATTAGAATATCTGGTCCTGTAGCACGCATTGGGTCCATGATTGTAGTTTTCAGGCTATGTTCAAGGAAAGGAAGTTCTCTTGGACTTCTACCAGGGCCAACAGGCTATATTGATCAACATATGAACATAAAAACTGAAGCAACTGGATTGCATAATGTTTTTGAGGAGGGCTACTTCTGAATACTACATAGGACAGTCTAGAATTTAACTCTCTTTTTGGTATGAAGGATGGATTGGAATACAGATGAATGGAGGAAGGATGAATGAGAAAGAAGATTGGCAGATCTTCTATCTATCCTTTCCTGTGTTTATTGAAATATAAAAAGAATGATGAAAATGATTGCTTTCTCTATTTAGTATAGTAAGAATTAAAAGAATGATGGATAATATATATATGACATTTTTATTAAACTATTCTTTTAATAAAAATATGAAGTATTAAGATTTGGGTCATTTGACAAAAATTAATGAGAAATAATTTTATTAATGTAGAAGCCTACCATTTTTCTTTTTTTTTCCTTTGATAAAAAGATGAAATGTAATAGCTTATCATTTATATGTTTTATCTGTCCTTCCATGCATCATCCCAATTTGAGAAGATGCAAATTGGTAAGTTAAGATAGATGGACAATTTCTTCTTTCCATCCATCATTTCTAAGATTTTTTGAACTAAATAGTGGATGAGAGATATACATCTTTCTAACCCATTCATCCTCCCTCCCATGACTCCATCCAAGCACGTAAATGTTGGCAAGAGTACATCATGTATTATAGCAAAATTGCCGAATATCCGAGATAAGTAGCACAGTTTAGTATGGGTTCTAACGATTCAAATCCTGCATGCATGGTTCATCACAATTTTGACGTGGTTTTATCCTCACAATTTGACATGGTTTGTCATGATTTGTCACGGTCTTAGTGAGGGTGCCATCATTTGATGGGTACGACTACGTTATGGGCGGCCAGGCTAAACTAAATCTTTATGGACGGTTTGATGAGAGAGGCATACTTCGAGAAGGCAACGGCTACAGTGAAACTACATGGTGATTGTCATGTTCTGGGTTATTTGGAAGGAGCTGATGCACGTACCTTTTGCACTAGAAGAATGTTGCTCACTTTCCTTGCAGATGCTTATTTTTCTAGCGTAAATGTGAGCAGATAGACATGGAAAAAGGGAGAGATGTGCATCGCCTGAAAGATATGTGCTAGTGGCGAGGTTCTTCCAATCCACCGTCTCCACCTTGGATGCTATCATGGTGCTAGGAGATCAAGCTTGATGTATAGGTTGGATGTGCATTATCTGGTCAATGCCTTTTTGCACCCCCCACCCCACTGAGATAGTGATTCACATTATTTCAGTAGGAATACATCCAAAAAGTCAAAAAGTAAATATTTTGGAATACCTACCGAATAGACATAAATTTAATCCATAGTATCTTTATGATATATCCAAAGAAGTCGGAAAGTAAAAAATATTCCTACATGCCTTCCAAACAATGTAAAACCGGTTTACAGTATCTCACTAGAGTGCTTAGTGGCTGTCCAGTTTGTAGCTCTATTTGCATCATAGTAGACATATCTTGTAAAGAAAGAAGTACCCTCATTGGCCAATCTCTAGATGTCCTACAATAGAGGGTGTATACAAATTAGGGGTGCAATCGAGTTGAGCCGAATCGAATAGCTACAAACTCGAATTCAACTCGATTCAAAATACTTAGGCTCGAAACTCATCTCAAAACTCGACTCAAATTCGATTGAGCCTTAATATCTCAAACTCGATCTTGATTTGATAAAAAATGGGTAAAGCTAGAGATCAACTTAATTCGGCTTGAATATTAATCGAGCCATATTTGAGTTCGAAATCAAACCTTAACTTACTAATAATACATATAATAATATAATAATATATATTATAAATAAAATAATTATTATTTAAAATATATATAAATTCTAGTAGGTTCGTGAACTTTTGAGCTGAGTATCTTACTATTTGAGTTCGACTCGAGCTCGATAATAAATGACTTAAATGAGCTTAAACTCGAGTCAAACTTAAGTAGCTCGCGAGCAGCTTGATTCATTTGTACTCTTAATATAAATTTTTTTTATCTGCCTTTAGATCCATTCAATCATCATAGTAGAGTCGTCCTCGACAAAAAGGAAGTCGCCTCTCTAGACATGCTGCACATAATTAACGCCCTGGTCAATGCCTTCAACTTTGAGTTTTGGATGTCTTTTTAGGATTTACTTGTTTGAGATTCGAACCTAATATCTTCGATCATGAAGTATTCCCACTTGTATTTTGGCTGAAGTTGACAACACTGTTCAAGTATCGGACCATCATTCATACGGGGTTTGACTGTTAAGCCATGACATAATTTAGGAAGTAGTACTACTGTCATTATCTACTTAACTGAAAAACTTTTGAACAACAAGGTTTTAAATGATACAATATTGTTATATTCATGTTATATCACATACATAAATACATAAATATATAATAAAGGAAGAAAAATAATTATTTTTTACAACAATTTAATTTGTTTTATAACAGTCCATTATAAATAAATAATAGCTTTTAGATTTACCTTTATGTTTATCTAAATAAAATATTATTACTTTCGGTTTTAGTTTTACATTTGTCTAATAGAAGAAAAAGAAATCATTCTGATAACACATTGTCTGATGTTGCAATGATCTATTGCAACATAAATATCGGCAGTTATTCTCACTGTTACATTTCTCTATGTTGGTGGTGTCACACCCATGTGGTAAGATCCATCCCAATCTAAATATTAAAAAAAAAAAAAAGAGGTGGAGAGAATAACTAGAAAAGAGTGCAAATCTGTGGCAGTGCGAGAAAGACGCATAGAAGCGAAAAACAGAGAAGGTCGGCATAGTAGAAAAGAGAAAAAAATAAAAATTAACTTCTTTATCGGATGATTGAACAGCTGATTCTATTTTAATTTTGATAAAATTTTATTATGTTATTTTGAACATTAAGAGCAACAAATTGAGCAGTTTGATCTTTAGAAAATCTTCTTCATAAATTATTTCAAATATCTATATTCGGTGAGATCTGTCTTCTATTTCTGTTTATTATTGAAATTCATCATATTGATGATGAATATTTTTGTGAAAACTAAAATTTAGTCTTGAAGATATATTCGTATAATCTCTAGTTAATTTAGAGAACTGCAGTAATTTTGTTATTTTATATAGTGGAAGATTCACAACCCAAATCTAGTACCCTTGTGCTTAGTTTGATTTATATTTTTTACTGAATTTGATATTGTTGAGTTATTACCTACTTTAGTTAGCATATAGAGGATAGAATTTATCCTGGAGATAATTATATTTGTGTCCTTATCACCCCAACAACTGGTATCAAAGTACTTTGGTTAGATAGTCGATGTGGTTTATGCTAATTAAGATGGAGGATAAGTGTAGTATGATTAAATTAACTTCTTCGAATTATTCCTTATAAAAGATGATGATGGAGGATTTATTATATTGTCAATATTTGTTTAAGCCGATTGAATTGTAGGAAAAAATATCAGATAATGTAAAGATTAAAGAGTGGAAAAAGTTGAATAGGAAAGTCACGGCCACAATCAAATAGTGGATTGATGTGAGTGTAATCCATGATTTTGCTACAGAGGCAGATGCTTACTAGATTTGAAAGAAATCGGAGGATCTATATCAGTGGAAGAATGTACAGAATAAAGCCTACCTGATCAAAAAACTTATGAATTTGAAGTACAAGGATAGGCAGAATGCTTCAAAGCACTTGAATAATTTTCAGAAGATCTTGAATCAGTTGGCGCGAAATTGCTTCTTGATGATGAGGTGCGGGTATTGATCTTGCTGAGTTCCTTACCAGACAATTAGAAGACATTAATGGTGATGCTGAGTAATTCCACTGCTAGTGACAAACTTATCCTGACTATGGTGAAGGATAATATATTGAATGAAGCAAACAGACGAAAGAACCAAGGTTTGACAGATACAGGTTCTGAGGCATTGATTACAGAGCAAAGGGAGAGAAGTAAAAATAGACCCTCCTACAGCAAAAAAGATGGTGAGTCCCATGATAGAAAAGATAAAAAATCCAGAGGTCGGTCAAAATTTAGGAAAGGTGTCACTTGCTACTATTGTACCAAGTCAGAACATTTTTAGAGAGAGTGCAGAAGTATAGAGAGATCAGGATAAGAGTGGTGGAAAGAAAGAAGAGACACAGACTATGACTGCAGTTGCATTTGATGATAAGATCATGATTGCTTGTGATGATGAGTGTATTAATCTCATATGTCAAGAATCCAGTTGGATAATTGATTCAGCTACTTCATACCATGTTACATCTCAAAGAGACTTCTTCTCTTACTCCAAAGATGATTTTGAGCATATTAGGATGAAAAATGATGTGGTAGCTCAGATTGTTGGCATGAGAGATATTTGCTTAGAGACCAACATTGGGTGCCAACTGCTATTGAGAAATATTAGGTATGTTTTTTAAATCTGTGTCCTAGATGATGAGGGCACTCTATTTGCTTTGGTGAAGAAAAATAAAAGCTCGCCAAAAGTTCTTTGATTGTAGCAAAAGGCAAAAAAACTAGTTTTTTTTAGATTGCAAACTAAGAGGTGCAGTGAAAAGATAAATGCAGTTGATGAGACCTTTACAGACTTGTGGCATTGGTGACTTGATCATTTGAGTGATAAGAGACTTGATGCATACTCTATCCAAGCATAATATGCTTTCTTTAAAAGGTACACATTTGAGATCTTGCACTCACTGTTTACATGGCTAGCAACATAAGGTTTCATTTCATAAGCTCCTCTCACATAAGAGATCATATGTGTTTGATTTAATTCACACTGATGTATACTCCATGACCCTAAAGACACTTGATGGTGTACTATATTTTGTTACTTTTATTGATGACCATTCTCAAAAGTTATAAGCTTTTATTTTGATATCTAAAGATTGGATGTTCGACGTCTTTAAAAAACTCCATACTAATGTTGAAAGAGAGAAGGAAAGAAAATTGAGATATATCCGACAGACAATGGTGATGAATATCGAGGTCCATTTGAGAGATACTGGAGACAGCATAGCATTAGATTAGAGAAGACTATCCCAAAGACATCTCAGTAGAATGAAGTGGCAGAGAGGATGAATCATACTATTGTTGAAAGAGTTCGATGCATGCTTTCTCATTCGAAGTTGTCTAGCTCCTTCTGAGATGAAGCTATGAGAACTGCGATTGACTTGATTAATCACTTTCCTTCATGTGTCCTTGATGGTGATGTTCTTGAGAAAATATGGATAAAAAAATTAATTTTTTATAACCATCTTAGAGTATTTGGATGCAGGACTTTTGTTCATATTCCCAAAGATGAGTGGTCAAAGCTTGACAGCAAGTCAAAGGAGTGCATTTTTTTTGAATATGGATATGAGCAATTTGGATACAAGCTATGGGATCCAGTAGAGAAGAAGCTGGTTAGAAGTCAAGATATAATATTCTTTGAGGATCAGACCATTGAGGATATAAAAAAAGTAAATAAGCCAGAGTCTACTATAGAGTTGTTTATTGATCCACCTCTTATGTTTTAAGCTAAAGCAAATATTGATGATGGACAGACTACAGAGAATGGTAATATGATGAATGATGAGTCTACATAGGATGACAGTATATTAGATAAGCATAGTGAGCAAGCTCCTAAGCAACAAATGGTAGAACAGCAGCTAAGAAGATCTACTAGAGAGCATCAGCCTTCTTAAAGATATCCTCCACACGAGTATATGGCGGTGATTGATGGGGGAGAGTCAGAATATTTTCAAGAGTCTATATCACATGCATAAAAAGGAAAGTAATTTGAAGCCATACAAGAAGAGATGAAATCACTGCATGAGAACCATACTTTTGACCTGGTGGAGCCACCCAAGGAGAAGAGAGCACTTAAAAATAAATGGGTGTTCAAACTCAAGACAGAAGAACATAGCTTACAATCGAGGTACAAGATGAGATTGGTTGTGAAGAGCTTCAGTTAGAAGAAGGGTATTGACTTTGAAAAGATTCTTTCACCCATGGTCAAGCTGTCTTCAATTCGAGTTATTTTTGTTACGGCAGCCAGCTTGAATTTAAAGCTTGAGCAGCTTGATGTGAAGATAGCATTTCTTCATGGTGATCTTGAAGAGAAAATTTATATGGAGCAGTCAAAAGAATTCATAGCTAAAGGCAAAGAGAACCTGATATGCAGTCTGAAGAAAAGCTTGTATAGTTTGAAACAAGCTCCTCGACAGTGGTATAAGAACTTTGATTCCTTCATGATAGATCATGGGTATAGTAGGACTACTTCTAACCATTGTGTATTTATGAAGAGATTCAGTGATGATGATTTTAATACTCTTCAGTTATCTGTTGATAACATGTTGATTATTGATCATGATACCAAGAGGATTCAAAACTTGAAGACTGAATGGAGTAAGTTTTTTGCTATAAAAGACTTAGGACCAACGAAGCAGATACTTGGTATGAGGATTATCCGTGATAGAAAAAATAGGAGACTGTTGCTATCTCAAGAAAGATACATAGAGAAAATATTAGAGAGATTCCAAATGAGCAACTCTAAACCAGTTAGCTCTCCACTTGTAAGGCATTTCAAATTGAGCCCCAAAAAGTGTCCTACTAGTGAGGAAGAGAAGGGGGAGATGCAAAAGATTCCTTATGCATCTATAATTGATAGTTTGATGTATGTTATGGTGTGCACTAGGCTGAATATTGCTCATGCTGTTGATGTTGTCAATCGATTTCTCTCTAATCCTGAGAAGGAGTATTGGACTGCAGTGAAGTAGATTCTTAGACATCTTAGAGGCATTTCTAGAGTATGTCTTTTGGTACTGATAAATCTTATGTTGGATGGATATATAGATACAGACATGATAGGTGATGTTGATTTTAGGAAATCTACATCGGGATGCTTGATGACTTTTTCAGAAGGAGCTATCTCATGGCAGTCTAAACTGCAGAAATATATTGCTTTGTTAACTACAAAGGTAAAGTATATTGGAAAGCCAGAAGTCAGTAAGGAGTTATTATGGATGAAGAAGTTCCTTGAGAAATTTGGTCTGAGGCAAAAAAAATTTATCATACATTATGATAATCGAAGTGCAATTCATCTCAGCAAGAATCCGACTTTCTATTCGAGGTCAAAGCATATTACTATGATGTATCATCGATATGGGATGCTTTGGAGATGAAGTTGTTACAACCGGAAAAGACTCACATAGATGACAATGCTTCAGATATACCGACTAAGGCATTGCCTACAAAGAAACTTGCAGGCTGTAGAGCTAGTACTGATTTATGCTGATCCTCCCGATATGGACGTGAGGAAAAGATTTATTGGCTCTCACTCCCATGTGGTGGGATCCGTCTCAATCTAAACATAAAAAAAAGAAAGAAATGAGGTAGAGTTCGAGTGAGTCTCTGACCTCATGCATTAAAAGGAGCGGCACAAAGTTCTATGGCAGTGCGAGAAAGGTGCGCAGAAGTGAAAAAATAGAGAAGAGCGGCACAGCGGGGAAGAAAAAAAAAAAGGTTTAGCTTCTTTGTCAGATGATCATATGGTTGATTTTACTCCAATTTTGATAAAATTTTAATATGTTATTTTGACATCGAGAGCTATAAGCTGAGCGATCTAATCTTTAAAAAGCCTTCTCTACAAATTATTTCAAATATCTATGTTTGGTGAGATCTGCCCTCCATTCCTGTTTATTTTTGAAATCCATCTTATTGATATTGAATATTTTCATCAAAATCAAGATTTAGTCTTGAAGATATATTTGTATAGTCTCTAATTAATTTAGAGAAGACCTACAGTAATCCCATTATATTATATAGTGGAAGATTCACAACATAAATTTAGGATTTTTGTGCTTGATTTGATTTATATTTTTTGTTGAATTTAATATTATTGAGTTATTATCTATTTTAATTAGCATATAGGGGATAAAATTTATTTTAAGAATAATTATATTTGTGGCCCTATCACCCTAACACTCTAAACAAAATATTCTTTCAAAATTTAATTTTGCATTAAGTTTTTGTTCAAAGGTGATTGTGGTTTAAAAATAATATTTTTATCCAATAAAAAGTAAATGAAAAGATAATGACACTATTTTCAATTAGTGCCTCGGATTATATGTCCTAATCAAAATTTGCTAAATTAATTTTGGAGGACGCACCGACCGATGACCGGTTGGATATAGTATGGATTCATACCATATCATTTCAGAACATACTAAAATTGAGAGTCGAAGAGAGAGGGAAGGAGAGGGAGAAGAAGGGATGGAGAGAAAGGGAGAGGGAGAGGTAGAGAGAGGAGGACCAAGGATTTGATCTGTGTAGTGTAGCTTCAAGAGCTCCAAATCCGATAATGGGGACCAAGGGAGGGAGGCAGAGGTTTGACTCACATAAGCCTCACCAATTAGGGTTTTGGCCTTCAAGGAAGGAACTTCGTAGATAAAGGCTTCCTTCTTTGAAATCACAAGCAATGAGTTAGAGGGATTGAGGGGAGGGAGGGAGGGAGAGAGAGAGAGGTGGGGAGGGAGATGGTCGACTCACCTCATTGATTAGGATTTTGGTTTTTAATGATGAAATGCGACTTCTTTGACCAAATGGAGTGAGGCTTCTTTGAAAGCACGAGTCAAGAGAGAATGAGCAAGGATGCTTATAAGATGACTCAATACTGATTAGACTAGCTGAGCCATTTGGGTAACAGATCAGTTTTGTAACAATCCAAAACTTCATCCAAAAAGACTAGTCGAAAGGTATTATTTAAGTTTTTTGATCTTGTATAAGTATTCAAGATCTTTTCAGTGAATAACTGATATGAGACTAAATACACATCTGCACGAATCCTTTACATACTCCCATCATTTAGTCTTAGCATCCTCATCAGTCAAAAGGTCCAAATCCATACATTCATTCAGAAATACTACAATCGATCCATGATCAGTTTCAATGAACCGTGCTCTAGTATCCCCTAGTCCACATAGACTATAGACTGGATCGGTTCTAATATATATATATATATATATATATATATATATTATATATATTAAAATGGAGGCTTCTTAATAGAGAAGCCTTTGTTTGACACATGGGGTGTTGGGAATGGGAGAGGAAGCTATGTGGAAAAAATAATGCCTAAGCTTCCTTGTTCGTCCGCTTTGTAGCTTCATTGTTCATCCATAGCTTTCGAAAAAATTGATCGCATCCATCGATCACATCACAGCATGTGAATGCCTACCATTTGAGACTGCAGCAGATTCTGAAGAAGTGGTCAGACCATGGGATTCTCGACGGGCATCCATCAACTCAGAGGCATCCAAATCTTTTTCTCTTAAGCAATAGAAAACTCGACGGCCGGTGATCAGACGATGGAGTGGTACTCTATGTGGGCACTGCCGCCAAAGGATGTAGGGGTGAGGCGGAAGCACCTCATGGCAGATCTCCGATCAAAGTTTGGCAGCCTTAAATTTGAGCCCACATCACCATCATTGGTACCATCCACCTTCACTCGGATGACACTATCCATCGTCTCTACTCCACCTACGCCACCCTCTCCCCCTACCCCATCCATGTTGCCTCCACCAATCGTGGCATTTTCTTCTACCAATGCATCTACTTCTTCATCGACCCCTCATCGGAGGCACAATTCCCCCTCCGCAGCGACTGGCAATGCTAGCAGAGGTGGTGGAATTGGCATTGAACTGGGAGCAGGCGGAGAGCGTGAGGAAGACAAGGATGAACAAAGTGGGGAGTAGGGGTGGTGGGGCTGAGGAGAGGAGGTGTGGGTTCTATGATGGGGCCCACGAGGATAGTGTGTATGATGCAAGGTGGTGGTTGAAGGAGTTGTGGCTAAGGAGCAAGGAGGTGGTTGAAGGAGTTGTGGATAAGGAGCAAGGAGGTGGGGTGGGATGGCGACGATGGTGGAAACAACAGCAGCGGTAATGGGAAGGTGGGGAGGATGCCTTTGTCAGCAAGGAGTTTGGTGAGGAGAGGAGGGAAAGTGGAGGAGGGGGGAATGAGAAGGCTGGTGAGTTTGAGGAGGTTGCAATCCTAGTCCTAGTGCGAGTGTTGGAAGCATCAATGCTGGAAGAAGTATGAGAGGAGCAATAGTGGTGTTAATCATGGTAATTCGGGGGCTCCTGAATGAGTTCTTAGCCAGTCGGTGTGTGCCTGTTGGATTCTTCTAAGGACCTGTGTTTGTGTATTACTGAAACATTAAGGAAGGTTTGCATTGTTGTAGTGTAAGTGTTTGATAATATATGTGACTGATTCAGTTGAGGAAGTGCCGACTCCGACCTATGAGAAGAAGCTGGCTTTGACATCCCATACATCACATGGGGTTATAAGCTAGTACTATTTACAACAATACAAGATCTCATTCAAAAAGACTCGTCAGAAGATATATTTAGATTCTTTAGCTCTGTATATATACTCAAGATCTTTCTAACCAATAACCGATGGACTAAATATACATTTGCATGGCTCTTCACAAAAAAAATATCTTCTGACTAGTCTTTTTGGGTAAGATCCTGAGTTATTATAAATGGTATCAAAGTTAATTCAATCCATAGCCTAGATGGATTAGGGAATACCATAGTAGGAGTTCATTGGAACTGACCACAAGCTGATTATAGTGTTTATGAATAGATGCATGGATTTGTATCCTTAGTCTAGCAAGAATGCTAGTGCTTAAATGAAGGGAGTATCTAAGGTTTTCTATAGGCATGTATTAATCCCACATCAGTTATTAGCTGAAAAGATCTTGAATACTTATAAAGGACCCAGGAACCCACATAATACCTTTTGGCTAGCTATTTTGGATAAGGTCCTAGATTGTTACAAGTCCGATTTGATACACCTGGCCAGTTTGGTATAATCTAACAATCTTTGATTATAATGTTACTACAGTGATTACTACAATAATGCTCATTTTAATATAAAAATTCTACTTTGTGAGGCAAGTAACAGCCTTTATAATGGACAATAATAATTTTGGTGATGTTGTTCATAATAACATGACATGGTATCTAATATCATACTGCTAAGCTTAAAATTAATTTACATATGTATATACATACGCACATACATGTGTGTATGATAGTTAGTGTTGGAATTAGTTGGGATCTTGCTGGATTTTGATGTAGCCCTTGGGTCTTGACCAAAAGAAAAATTTAGAGTTTTGAAATTGGTTTAGACAAAAAAAAATTTTAAAAGTTTTGATTCAAGTCCAAACCAAACACAAATGTGGTTTAGACTGAAGTCCAAATGGTCTGACGACTCCAATCAAGTCTAGGCAGACCGGTCCCAAGGTTGAGCTCAAATAGACCCAACCCAAGGCTGAGCCGAAGTAGTGAAGGGCATGGGCAACATCTTCCTCCCTCTCCTCGATCTTCTTTCAGGGTCTCTTCAATAGCGACAATAGCATGAAAGAAGTAAAGATAAGAGGGGAGGAAACAATAGCAACATTATAGTGGAGAGAGAGAAGAGAGAGAGGCAGCATAGGTGCCAGGGGGGAGAGAGCACAAGAAGAGCCCCAGAGAGAGAGAGAGAGAAAGAGATGGATGGATGCCAAGAGGGAGGAGAGGACATAGGAGAGTTTGTGTGGGAAAAAGAGAGTTGAATGGAAATGTGGGTGCCAGGAGGAGAGGAAGAGTTCTAGAGATAGAAAGAGTAATAGAGAGAGGCAATGTGGGAGCTTGGCAAGAGGGTGGTGGGTTAGTTAGGGTTAGGATTAGTTATGTGCTGAACACGATCAGGCTTGATTTAGATTTTGGGCTCTATGACTCAAGCCCAAAAATTTTTCGGCTAGGCCTAAAGTCGGACCTAGAGTTGGCTTAACCAAACGGCCAGAGTTCCTATTCTAATTGATGCTAATGTTATGAGCAAACTTCATACTCGCATTGGATTCTTTTCTGCTAGCAAGCAAGATTGGATTCCATACCCAAAAACAGAGAGGAAAAGCAAGAGTAGCCCATTCTAATTTGTTCACCAGACTAGTTATGATTATTTAAAAATTGGCGTAACTTTTAATAGGATTGCTGATAGATAAATGACCTTTTTATTTTCTAATATGTACCTAACAATGCAGATTTTGATGCTCCCATCTACTACTCGCTAATGTAGCTCAACCATGCCAATAAGGGGTAGAAAAGAACACTTAGCATTATTTTTCTAATCATTAATTAATTATTAATAAATTAATATAAATATAGTGAGAATAAAATTTATATGACATGGTTAGAATAATAAATACTATTATACCTACTAGAATAAATTATTGTGCATGTATTATGGAAGTGCTATTTGGAATACATCCTATTTGTAAAGAGAGTGGAATGTAAAGTAAATAGAATTTTTCTTTTGTCAAGGCGCCTATAGTGAATTAGAAGGAACTCTTCTTGTTGGATTCAAAGGGTCTTGATGGTTGCACGGCTCTTCGACCACATGCTATGAAGTTGCTACGACATCGGTGATCAATTAATTTTTGTCCCTCCTCTTCATTCATTATTTGGTTGATTTTTTCCTTTTCAATTACCAAATATCTTTTTTTTTGAAGATTTGGTTTTTTTTCATTCCCGTTGATGTCTTTGATAAATTTGGCATGGTTTTTGTCTATCTTTTAGGTTTGCTTTAATTTTGTTTCCTTTGTTGTCTTTCTACTTAATCTATATTGAGTTCCAAGAATTTTTCTTTTGAAAAATGAGGTTTTTCTTCCAAAGACAAAAAAGAAAAGAAAAGAAAAGAGAGGCCAGAGAACCCAAAATAATGCTTCAAGGAAAAAGGGTAATCAGGCATGCGGCATTCCTAGATTTCTTGAAAGGTTTATGTTTAGAAATCAATAAAAGATTAAAAAATATTTACAGTCATTATTGCAAGACTGCAACCTTTTCTTTTTGCTGTAATTTTTATTTTTTATTGTTCTAGTATGGTAGGTGATGTTTGAGCTGTCAAGGCAAATATTCTGTTCCTTTTCTTTCTCATACTAGTCCAGCTTGTCTTAGAGGCCAGCAAAGTGTAGAACGGGTTTCATTACATACTTGCTCTGCAAAGTTGGTCGTTGTTGTACATCTTAGCTCTGCTAATGGTTTCTTAAACTGAACTTTTACTTCAGTAGAGCCCTCAGTCAAGGTATTAGCTCGAGGAATGAGATCTTAACAGCAAAAGAACTAATGTTTATTTTAGATTACGTCTGAGAAGGGACTATGGAATCCTCTCTATTTCAGAGTTCTATGAAGCTCTAACCATCTCAAGGTAAAAACCTTCTCTTTTGAGCAATGATAAATTTGATGCACGGAGAGCACATTGACTGAGATGGTAGAAGCACAACTTTCTTAGGCTCAGGTCATGGATTTTAATAATAGAGAAAGTCTTTGTGCACCGATGCAATAAGATTGTCGTGAGGGCATCGCCTAATTACATCGAAGTACATAGTCATCATTGTTTAATATGTATTTAATAGTATATTTAATACTTATAATTTTTATTTTTTATTTAAAATTTTGAATGATAAAAATATTTTTTTTCTTCTAAAAAAATTATGCCATCCTATAGTTATATTATGATATTCCGTGGTTAAGTTACGACTTCCTACACATAGGATACCATAAATTTTCTTTTTTTCAAAAGACATAAAGAGATAAGGGTATTTTTGTCATTAAAATTTATAAAATTTTTAAATGATAAAAATATCTTTTCTATATGATATTTTATGTGCAGAAAGCCGTAATCTCACTATAGGATGTCATAGTATGACTACAGGATGTCACAATTTTTTCGAAGAAGAGAGATATTTTCGTCATTTAAAATTTTAACCCAAAAAATAGATCTGCAAGCATTAAATGTATATTAGAAAATGAAAGTTAGGTGGCCCAATCAGATGGGGTGATGTATTTTTTCTATATTGGGTGCGGTGTACAAAGAATTACTCTTAATAACATTAGGGGCCCTGTTCTGAGGAAGTTGGTGGGCTTTTGCCCAGCATTGTTGGGGAAAGGGAATGGGCTCTCTCCTGGTTAAAGCCTATGGGCTATCTACCCACATTCAATGATCAGTTTACAGTTGATGAATATAAGGTTTTCTTCGGCATTGCATTCGAGATATGCATGGTGGTTGAAATTCAGAAGCTGTCTTATCATCAAACTTCAGCCTTCCCCCGTTTTGATCTCTTTGTTTCATTTCAAACTTGTAATCAAAACTACTGTAAGCTGGTTTTTTCTTACAAATCTTATCCTTCTTTTTACTTATCTTCCTATCAATAAAAGCTTGGTGGCTGATTTTTCCGGTCTCCTTTTCATCCAAAAAAAAAAAAAAAAGAGAGATTTTGGCTTACTTTCCTAGTGATTCGTGCAGCCGGATCACCTGCAGCCACTTAGGTGTTGGTGCATAAATCACATAAGCTATCAACTGATGGTTTTCTGTTTACTTCGTTGGTGTCACGCATTGCTTGCTTAGCCCTGTTCAATTGTAAATAGACTTTGTAAATAAAAGGCGGGTGTCACATGCCTCTCTATTCATCCAAAAAAAAAAAAAAAAAAATCCTGGCTCAAGTTCACATTGCAAATTAGGCGCAGTTGGACATTTTTTATTTAGATTTCTATTTGTTGAAGACCAGACATGACATGTGATGACTTAAGTGCCTGTGTTTTTTGCTTAGGAAGAAAGCGCCTTTAATTCACTTTGCAGAAATCCTATCAACTTTTATTCAAATATCATGGATGTTCAAAACAAAATTTAAAATTCTGAGGTATGGCATCCCTGCTACCATATTGGCGTTTTATGGACGCCTTCTTGAGCATTGAGACTTGAGATAGGGAGGACAGCTTCTGCTGCTATATATCATGGACCGGCAGTCCAAAAGCTTAATCTGTTGAGAGGAGAATTTTTTTGAATAATAAATCTATTTGGCACCTCTTGTATTAGTCAATGCGGGACTATGATAACTCTCTCACTCAATCTCAAGAAGCGCTCGACATCACGGTTTGCTCGGACTTGAGAGCGGAGGGCCAGGAGGCCAACCAATGGCCTGGATTCCATCTGATTTTACAGGATCCTCCACGACTGCCAATCGTGATGAGAGGCTCACATGATTAATAAAAATTATGGTGCATGATAAGCCTAGCTCTGATACCCATAAAAGCTTAAATTGTTGAGAGGAAGACCAGCTCAAGCTCACAAACCCATGCAGCACGCTATTTATTAATCAATGTAGGAGTATGCAATAGATCTATGTCCAATTTATCCTACTGAGCCTGAACATGAGCTATAACTTTGGCTTGTGGTGCATCATATTTAGATGGTGTTTTTTTTGTTGTTTTCTAAATTTTGTTGCATATGTGCCAACGATTTTGCAGCTGAAATAAAGCTGCAGTAGTAGAGCTGTTATCAACTTGTCGCGGCAAGAGGGCTATTATGTTGTAGTAGAAGCAGCTACTATGTTTAGAGTTTGCTGGTAAAGAGCCATAAATAAAATATAAATAATCACTATAGCATGATAATTGATGTTGAGAAAACTATGAAATTATGGTGCTATTGCAGTTAAAATATCCATGAATGCAAGTACCGTGGGATTTACAATGGCCACTCTCTCTCTCTTTTTTTTTTTTTTAAGTACATCTTACGGTTTGTTAGAACATGAAATATAATACAGATAGCAAAAGCCGAAAAATTGAGTCCAAAATAAAAACAAAAATCATATGGGATGGGCACTAGAGAAAAAAATTATGAAACAGATTTCATAGTTTGTCATATTTTTTTTAACATCAATTTTAAAAATAAATCCATAAGTTCAAGATTGTTTTTTACCAACGAAGTTGTCAATCCGATGATTAAAAAAAAAAAAAAAGCATTCTCTCTCTTTCTCATTTTCAAGTATATATTTTTTGTTGATACATACTACATGACCAAACAATATATACTAAAAATATTAATCATCAAATAAGTTAATATATTTTTAAATATATATATATATATATATATATAGTTCATCATTATATAGTATATGGTTAGATAATACGCACTTAGCAAATTAGTTATTTAGTAATCTAATAAATACTTTCAAATAAATTAATATATAATTTTTAGAACATTATATTCATCAATACATACTATATGATCCGGTGATACACACTAATTGATTTTTTGATACATATTGCAAATTTTTTTATTATATACCCAATAATGATCTAATATATATCTATATATAAAAAATATATTCTAAAAGCTATATATCAATTTATCTGGAGATGTATATTCGATCATTGCTAGATGTGTATTAAAAAAGTTTATAGTATATATTGAAAAATCGATAAGTGTGTATCATCTTACTATGTAGTGTGTACTAGTAAATATAATATTCTATAAACTATGTATCAACTTGCTTGGAGATATATATATACTGGATTGCTAAATGACTAATTTGCTAAGTATTTATCACCTGATCATGTACTATGTATTGATAAATTTTATATTTTGAAAAATATATATTTATTATCTAGAGGTATGTATTAAATTACTACTAAATGTATATCAAATAAACTTACAGTATGTATTAGAAAGTCGATAAGTAGGTAGCACTATACTATATAGTGTGTATTAATGAATATAATATTCTAAAAACTGTATATCATTTTTTTTAAAGGTACATATTAGATTATTAGATAACTAATTTACTAAGTATATATCATTTGGCTATATATTATATATTAATAAACTTCATATTTCAGAAACTATATATTTATTTATTTAGAGGTGTATATTGACTTGCTTGATGATGAATGTGCTTGGTGTGTATCATTTGGCCATATAGTATATATCGATAAAAGTATATCATAAAAATGAAAAAAAAAAATCATATTATTTTATTTTTAATTATGAAACTAACGACTCCATTAGTAGAAAAATCTTTGATTTTTAGATTTTTTTAAATTGATATTAGAAGAAGTGTGGGAAATGATGACGTTCGTCCCATAATTTTTTCTTTAGTATTGTTGCTCCTTGAATTGATTTTGATGATTACAAAGCATTTGAGGGGGTTACTAATGATTTTCGCTTAAAAAAGATTTATTGTATTTCAGGGGCAAAATCGTAATTTTGTCAAATTCTGATTTGAAAGCATCAAGAGCAAGAACAGAAGATTTGTGATCTATTAGAGAAAATTTTATAATTTTTGGATGTGTATTTTGAAAGATATTCATGTTTGTAAAATTGAGTCGACCCCATGAGTCGACTCATGGCACAAAGGGCTGAATGGCACGCAGAATTTTTTGGCTGGCACAGTCTGTGAGTCGACCCCATGGGTCGACCCCCAGGCATGAGTCGACCCCATGAGTCGACCTCTGCTGTTTTTATGCCAAAATTACAGAACCATTATTTTCTGCTGTTTTCCACATAGGTCGACCCCATGAGTCGACCCATGAGCATGAGTCGACCCCATGAGTCGACCCCTGTGATGGAAAAGTTCCGCAACGGCTAGTTTTTAACCCGTTTTAAGTGTATTTAATGCTCATTTAATGTGGTCGATCTAACAGCTCTATTTCAGTCCAGATTACTCTCCACCATTCCTTAAAGTTATAAAAGGAACTAAAAGGTGGGAATCAACGAGAAGAAAGATTTTTGAAAAGAGGTTCTTCAAGCATTCTTTTCAACCCTAAGCAAGAGCCCACTCCAAGCATTCAAGAAGCTTTTAATTCAAGTCCACCAACTCCTCAAGCACTCATTCAAATCTCCAACCACCTTGAGAAAATCAGAAAGAGCTTTCTTCTATTTGAGTAAAGTGCATTTAAAGCTTCATTCGCTCATTAAAGGAGCTTCTTTTGTATTTTCTGTGCTATTAATTGTAATACTCTTTTTGAGTTATTGTTTTTGTTTTGGAAGGGTTCCAAAACGTGGAAAGGTTGATCCGAACCTTGAATCGGATTGTATTGGGTTGGTTTGTATCCAGAAAATAAGTGGACTAGCTTGGGATAGCTAGAGTCGGAGGTTCCGACGAGTGTATTCAAGTTGAATACAAGTTAGTGGATTGGAATTCTCAAGTAGGAGCTTGAGAAGTGGATGTAGGTGCAAGGTTGGCATCGAACCACTATAAATCTTTTTGTTTGTATTGTGCCTAATTGCTCTTCTTTAGAACTTCTTTATTCTCTTGCATTCTTGCATTCAACCATTAGCCTTGAATCAATTATACTCTCCATACTTATCTTGCTATAGTTAAATAATCTTCATAAGTTGAAAGTTAAGTTTAAAATTTTTAGAAACCCAATTCACCCCCCCTCTTGGGTCGCATAGCTGGGCAACAAGTGGTATCAGAGCCCGGTGCTCTAGCCCTACTTTGATCTAACCAATCAAAGAGTTAAAGATCTATAGCAACTCAAGTTGGCACTTCTCTAGCCGAGGGGCGGTCCACTAATCGACTTCCACTTTTCAATGGGTCCAACTATACCTATTGAAAAGTTCGGATGAAAATCTTCATTCAAGTACTCGACTATGATATGTGGAGTATCATAGTAAACGGCCCTCACACACCCACTAAAATTATTGATGGTGTGGAATCAGCCAAATCCGAAAAAGATTGGGATAAGGTTGATAAGAAAATGGCCCAACTAAATGCTAAAGCCATGAATGTTTTGTATTGTGCACTAGATGCTAATGAATTCAATAGTATCTCAATATGCATGTCTGCTAAGGAAATATGAGATAGATTAGAAGTAACTCATGAAGGAACTAATCAAGTGAAAGAATCCAAAATTAACATGCTCGTGCATAAGTATGAACTTTTTAAAATGGAGCATGATGAATCTATAACTGAAATGTTTACTCATTTTATTGATATTATAAATAGTTTAAAGAGTCTTGGTAAGTCCTATTCTAACAGTGAGCTCGTAAGAAAGATTCTCAGGTCCTTACCAAGAACTTGGGAAGCCAAAGTGACCGCTATCCAAGAAGCCAAAGATCTGAACATCCTACCTTTGGAAGAACTTCTTGGATCACTGATGATACATGAGCTGAGCATGAAACAACATCAAGAGGAAGAAGTCAAAAAGAAGAGAACAATCGCCCTCAAATCCACAGCTCAACTTGATAAAGAAACTGATGATACCGAAAATGAAGAGCAGGATGAAGAGATGGCTCTCATTACCAGAAGGTTCAAGAAGTTTTTGAGAAAAAGAAAACAAGGAATGAGGAAGAGGCCACTCACAAAAGGAGAACATAGCAAAGAAAAGGATAAAGACCAACCCCTTATCTGCTATGAATGCAAGAAATCGGGACACTTCAAGTCTGAATGCCCACAACTGAAGAAGGATCCCAAGAAGTACAAGAAGAAGGCCATGATGGTCACTTGGAGTGGAAGCGATGACTCAAGCTCCGAAGAAGAAGACTCAAATGAACAAGCCAACTTGTGCCTTATGGCACATGAAAATGAGGCAAATTCCGAAACTCCTAGTGACTTTACCTTTGAAGAACTTCATGAAGCTTTTTATGATTTAATTGATGAACTAAAGAAACTAGGGATAAAGAACAAAGATCTAAAATCAAAAAATCAATCTTTACTGAAACAAAATGAGAGCATTTCAATTGAAAAATCTATCCTGTTTCAAAAAAATCAAAATTTAAAGAATGAAATTTTTAAGCTAAAATCAATAGTTGAAAAATTTTACCTTGAGTTCTAATAAACTTAATATGATTCTTGAAAATCAAAAGGCCATGTATGATAGGGCTGGACTTGCCTATAACCCCTTGAAGAAATAAAAGTATCTAAAAAATATCTATGTAAACTCTTCAAGTAACAAGTTTTCTAATATTACTTGCTTCAAATGTGGTAGAGTAGGACACAAGTCATACACTTGTTTCTCTAACAAATCTGTAAACTCAAATATAAAGAAAATATGAGTTTCAAAAGGAATCATTATGACTAACCAAAAAGGACCCAAGAAAGCTTGGGTACCTAAAGCAAAAACTTGACTTTTGCCTGCAGGAGTGTCTAGCATCCCAAGGAGCAAACAGGAAATGGTATCTTGATAGCGGATACTCGAGACACATGACTGGTGATGAATCCCAATTCATCACACTTGATGCTAAGAATGGAGGGATGGTCACCTTTGGAGACAATGATAAAGGAAAGATCATCGATATAGGTAACATTAGTATCACTCCCTCCAAGTACATTGAAAATATTTTGTTAGTAGATGGTTTAAAGCATAATTTACTAAGCATTAGTCGATTTTGTGATAAAGGATATAAAGTTATTTTTGAATCTTCTATTTACATTGTAACTAGTCCTATTAATGAAGGCATTAAATTTGTTGGACATAGACATGGTAATGTTTATATGATAGATTTGAATGATCTATCCAAGATAAACATGCAATGCCTAGTATCCTTGAATGCCAAGATTAATGACACTAGTTGGCTTTGGCATCGTAGGCTTGCACATATTAGCATGCATTCACTTTCAAAACTCATTAAGAAGGAATTAGTTCTTGGTTTGCCAAAATTGAACTTTGAAAAGGATAGAATCTGTAATGCATGCCGACTAGGTAAACAAATAAGAGTTTCATTCAAATCTAAGAATATTATTTCAACTTCTAGACCATTAGAGCTATTACACATGAATTTATTTGAACCTACTAGAACTACTAGTCTAGGAGGTAAACGATATGGTTTTGTAATTATTGATGATTTCTCTCATTTTACATGGATTTTTTTTTTGGCACACAAGGATGAAACTTTTCAAGTTTTCTCTAAATTTTATCGAAAAGTCACAAATGAGAAAAAATTTTCAATTCAAAATATTCGAAGTGATCATGGAACCGAATTTGAAAATCAAGATTTCGAAAAGTTTTGTGATGAAAAAAGAATAGGCCACAATTTTTCAACACCTAGGACACCCCAACAAAATGGGGTAGTAGAAAGAAAAAATAGAACCCTAAAAGAAATGGCCCGTACCATACTATGTGAAAGCAACCTTCCAAGATACTTTTGGGCGGAAGCTATTAACACAGCATGTTACATATTAAATCATGCTTTAATTAGATAAATTTTAAAGAAAACTCCCTATGAGCTTTGGAAAGGAAGAAAACCTAATATTGCATATTTTCATGTTTTTGGTTGCCGATGTTTTGTGTTAAACAATGGTAAAGAAAGACTTGAAAAATTTGATGCAAAATCCAATGAAGTGATTTTTCTTGGTTACTCCTCCTCTAGTAAAGCTTTTAGAGTTTTTAACAAAAGAACCTTAGTATAAGAGGAGTCAATATATGTTGTCTTTGATGAAACTAACGATCTTCCTTCAAGGAAGAATGAAGGTGTTGATGATGCAGATCCTCTTATAGAAGGGATGAAGGAGATCACTCTGAAAGATTCAACAATTCAAGATGATGAGGAACATGAAGACAAACAGGATGAGGGAGGTGAAGAACAACAAGAACAACCTCAAGGTACAAATGATCTACCCAAAGAATGGAGGTATGTTCACAATCACCCCAAGGAACTAATTATTGGTGATCCTTCACAGGGTGTAAGAACTCGTTCTTCACTTAAAGATGCATTCAATCATTTCGCTTTTGTCTCTCATCTTGAACCTAAAATCATTGAAGAAGCTGAAAAAGATTATAATTGGATTAATGCAATGCAAGAACAACTTAATCAATTTGAAAGAAATAATGTATGGACTTTAGTATCAAGACCTAAAAATTATTCAATAATTGACACAAAATAGATTTTTAGGAATAAATTAGATGAACATGAAAATGTAATAAGAAATAAAGCAAGATTGGTTGCTAAAGGTTATAATCAAGAAGAAGGAATTGATTTTGATGAGACCTTTGCACCTGTTGCTAGATTAGAGGCAACTAGACTTCTACTTGTATATGCTTGCTTTATGAAATTTAAATTATTCTAAATGGATGTCAAAAGTATCTTTTTAAATAAATATATTGCTGAAGAAGTCTATGTAGAACAATCCTCAGATTTTGAAAATCATGCTTTTTCTAATCATGTTTTTAAATTAAATAAAGCTCTATATGGTTTGAAACAAGCACCCAGGGCTTGGTATGAAAGGCTAAGCAAATTTCTACTCAATAATAGTTTTTCAAGAGAAAATGTAGACACAACTCTTTTTATTAAAAGAAATCAAGATGATATATTAGTTATACAAATATATGTTGATGACATTATTTTTGGGTCTACTAATGAAACTCTTTGTCAAGATTTTGCAAAGCTCATGCAGGGGGAGTTCGAGATGAGCATGATGGAAGAACTTATATTCTTCCTCGGACTCCAAATCAAACAAACAGAAGAAGAAATCTCCATCACCCAAAACAAGTACACAAAAAAATTACTCAAAAGATTTGGAATGGAGAACTTCAAAGTAATTGGCACACCCATAAGCCCTTCATGTAAGCTTGACAAGGATGAAGAAGGTAAAAGTGTAGACTTAAAATTTTATAGAGGTATGATTGGCTCTCTACTATATTTAACTACTAGTAGACCTGATATTATATTTAGTATTTATCTTTGTGCTCGATTTCAATCAAATCTAAAAGAATCATACTTGAATGCAGTTAAAAGAATCCTTAGATATTTAAATGGTACACAAACTCTAGGATTGTGGTGCTCTAAGGACTCATTAATTAACTTAATAGGATATTCAGATGCTGATTTTGCTGGATGTAGATTAGATAGAAAAAGTACTAGTGAAACTTACCAATTTTTTGGAGTTAACCTAATCTCCTGGTTTAGCAAGAAATAAAATTCGGTAGCACTATTTACGATCGAGGCCGAATACATTGCATTCGAAAGTTGTTGTGCTCAAATCTTGTGGATTAAGCAACAACTCGAAGATTTTGGTATCAAACTTAATGAAACTCTCATAAGATGTGATAACACTAGTGCTATAAATCTTACTAAAAATCCAATTCAGCATTCTAGGTCTAAACATATTGAAATCAGGCATCATTTCATAAGAGAACATGTTCAAAATAAAGATATAATTTTTGACTATGTTTGTACTGAAAAATAATTAGCCGACATCTTTATAAAGGTCCTAAGTGAAGATAGATTTTGTGAAATTAAGAGAGATCTAGGAATCCTTGATCCATCTGCTTAAATGACTCTCTGATCCCAAGGGATCAATGTCAAAAACTCTTTGAACTTAATTCTCATCATTTCTCTTGGGCTTAAAAGCTCAAAATTATCATTCTCATAATTAATCTTTGAGTAAATATCCTTCTCCTAAAGTTTTGAATTTTTCAAAAATTATTTCATCATTTTTCTGAATTTCTCTGTGCCATGAGTCGACCCCTAGGGTCGACCCAAGGGCAAACTTGTAATTTTTGGCCAAATCCCACGGGCTCTCTCTTTTTGTTGAAAATCCCTCCTTAAGCCGACTTGACACACCGTCTTCTTCCTTCCTCCAAGCCATAGGTCCCCTTCTCTTCTTCTCCAAACCCAAGTTTTTCCTCAAGACTCTTCTCCCACCACCTCTTACACCTCAAATCGATCCTTAGGAACCAAGTTCCTCCCCGTCTCCCTCTTCATTTGGAGCGGTTTGAGTGTGCCCTAGATTCTACCCGTCTCTTCCAAATCGGGGTATCACTCCTCCAAAAATCCCTATCCTTCCACCAGAAACCCTTCATCTCTCCCTCACATTTACTCTCCCAAGCTCCGTGCTAGTCTCGTCAGTGCAAATGGCTCCGAAGATGAAGCTTCCACAAAGGAGAAAATCGGTCCACGGGTTAGAAGAAAATGTGCGCCAAAAGAGGTTAGCTACTGAGACCACTTCAGCTTCACACCCTGCTGCTGCTTCAACTCCAGCTTCAATAAGGTCACAAATTAGCCCTAGTAAGATTTTCTTATCTGATAGGAAGATAGAATCCGACAAAAATATAGATTTCAGATTTTTTGAAAAGGAGGGGTTCTCTATCGGATCAAAAATCAAGGATCAAGGTTGAAAATTCTACGGCTCACTTAAAGAAAATACCTATGTGGATCTGGTTAGGGATTTTATCTAAACTTGAGCTATGGCAATGAAACAGTAAGATCCACTGTAAAGGGTATAGAAATTAGTCTAGATCCTATACTTTTGAAAGAAATTCTTCATTTATCCTGTGAGGGATACACAAATATGGAACTCTCAGTTAAGGAGGAGGGAATTAATGTGATTCTAGGAAGAACTTTCTCGGGAAGCCTAAATAAATTAGAGGCCAAGATCCTTTCCATTGAGATGAGGATACTACATCAAATGGTAACTAAGTTATTCTTCCCTAGAAGTGGTAGACATGATCTCCTCTCAGGCCGAGACATCTGTATTATGTATTATGTTGTTACTCAAACCCCCCTGAACCTCCCGGCATTAATGATTGAAGCTATGAGAGAGACCTTGAATAGGTCCAAGGCACATTTGCCTTTCGGTATGGCCCTCACTTTAGTATTCAGGAGGTTTGGAGTTAGCTTTGAGGGGGAGGCAGTAGCTAGGCTTTCTCACTCTGACACCATCAACCGCCATACTTTGCACTGCATGGGATTTACTAAGACTGATGGTGGTTGGACTAAAGGTGTGGAAGAGAGAGCTGAGGACAGAGCTGAGAAAGAATGACCATCCTCACCCCTCCGTGATCACAGGGCAGCATCTCCAGATATTCAGTTCGTTTCGGATCACGAGGCTGGCCCATCAGAGTCTGCGAGGAGGCACACTTCAGATCAGCAGTCGGACAGCAGAGCACATCCCTCAGAGATCAGATTGGCTGATGATCAGATAGAGATAATCTCTCAGCGTGTAGCTTCCATACTATCTCGACAGTTGGGTACTTTAGCTTTTGCACAGGGATCCACATCTCACGATGTATCTGATTAGACACTGATCCCTCACATCTCCACTGTCTTCCAGATGATTACAGATCAGTCAGTTCGCATTCAGCAGCTTGAGGGTTGTGTAGTGAGACTGACTGCTAGGATATTCGACTTGCAGAGGCAAGTATTAGCTCTAGCCCATCCACAGCCACATGAGGACATCACTTAGGTCTCAGGCCTATCTGCAGAGGCAGCCAGACTTAGAGGAGTCTTGGAGAGCGGATTTGACTTTCTGAGGAGAGAGATCAGGGGCTCCAGTGAGCATGCTTCCATCCAGTTCACTGCACTGCTACAGTCTGTTTCGAGAGCCTTAAACCTTCTGGACACCATCAGACTCTCTCTTGTAGCTTAGTCTTTTGCTTCTCAGCCTTCAGGATCTTCTCACCCATCCACTCGTGCTGGCACCTCCACCCGTGGCAGAGGCAGACGCGGTCGAGGTCGAGCTCGAGGACATGATCCTTCATCTCCTCACCCCATTTCTGATTCATCTGACTCTGATCCATCCAGTCATGATATCTATTAGATCCAATGTTGCCTGTCCTTTTTTTAGTTTTAGTCTAGGATCTATCTATTGGGCTATGTAATGATGTTGACTGATTGACTTTTGTATTTTGAATTACTCCATATGTATTGGAACAACTATGTAATCAGTCACTTTTTGATTATAAATATATATACTCTTTGACTTTCAATGAATGACTTTCAAATTAAGTTGCTTTTAATTATGAGTATGCAAAATAACTCATATCCATGATGTAAAATACTATGAATTGCAATATGGTATCCAATTGGTATATTTTTTATGTTTGCTATATTAAGGGGGAGCAAAATAATAAGCAATAGAGAAATAAGCAATCAAGAGCTAAAGAAGTAAAATTGATCCCATCAAAAAGAAGAAATCGAGAAAATATATCTTTTAAAAAAAAATTAAAAAATTAAGCAACATATCAGGGGAAGTAGAGAATCTTTGTTGATGCTGTCAAAAAGGGGGAGTAAAGAATCAAAAGCAAATGAGCAAATGAGCAAATTGTTAGGCAAATGAGCAATATAAGCAAATGAACAAATTTTCAAATCGTTAAGCAAATGAGCAATATAAGCAAATGGGCACACGTGTCATATGCCAAAGAATCCAAATCAGCTCTTCTTTCCAAGCAAATGCATTTATAAGCAATTTTTAAATTGGTAGTAAATTTCATATTTATCTTCAAACTACTTATGATGCATTTCATTTCAATATTTGACTATAATATTTAAATAATACATCTTCATAAATTTAAAATTTATGTTCAATGTTTTATATATACTTTTGCTCAAGTATTTTGTCATCATCAAAAAGGGGGAGATTGTTGCTCCTTGAATTGATTTTGATGATTACAAAGCATTTGAGGAGGTTACTAATGATTTTCGCTTGAAAAAGACTTATTGTATTTCAGGGACAAAATTATAATTTTATCAAATTCTGATTTGAAAGCATCAAGAGCAAGAACAGAAGATTTATGATCCATTGGAGAAAATTTTATAATTTTTGGATGTGTATTTTGAAAGATATTCATGTTTGTAAAATTGAGTCGACCCCATGAGTCGACTCATGGCACAAAGGGCTGAATGGCACGCAAAATTTTTTGGCTGGCACAGTCTGTGAGTCGACCCCATGGGTCGACCCCCAGGCATGAGTCGACCCCATGAATCGATCTCTGCTATTTTTAGACCAAAATTACAGAACCATTATTTTCTGTTGTTTTTCACAGAGGTCGACCCCATGAGTCGACCCATGAGCATGAGTCGACCCCATGAGTCAACCCCTGTGACGAAAAAGTTCCACAACGACTAGTTTTTAATCCATTTTAAGTACATTTAATGCTCATTTAATGTGGTCTAATGACTCTATTTTAGCCCAGATTACTCTCCACCATTCCTTAAAGTTATAAAAAAAACTAAAAGGTGGGAATCAACGAGAAGAAAGATTTTTCAAAAGAGGTTCTTCAAGCATTCTTTTCAACCCTAAGCAAGAGTCCACTCCAAACATTCAAGAAGCTTTTAATTCAAGTTCACCAACTCCTCAAGCACTCATTCAAGTCTCCAACCACCTTGAGAAAATCAGAAAGAGCTTTCTTCTATTTGAGTAAAGTGCATTTAAAGCTTCATTCGCTCATTAAAGGAGCTTTTTTTATATTTTCTGTGCTATTAATTGTAATACTCTTTTTGAGTTATTGTTTTTGTTTTGGAAGGATTCCAAAACGTGGGAACGTTGATCCGAACCTTGAATCGAATTTATTGGGTTGGCTTGTACCCAAAAAATAAGTGGACTAGCTTGAGATAGCTAGAGTCGGAGGTTCCGATGAGTGTATTCAAGTTGAATACAAGTTAGTGGATTGAAATTCTCAAGTATGAGCTTGGGGAGTGGATGTAGGTGCAAGGTTGGCACTGAACTACTATAAATCCTCTTGTTTGTGTTGTGCCTAATTGCTCTTCTTTAGAACTTCTTTATTCTCTTGCATTCTTGCATTCAACCATTAACCTTGAATCAATTACACTCTCCATACTTATCTTGCTATAGTTAAATAATCTTCATAAGTTGAAAGTTGAGTTTAAAATTTTTAGAAACCTAATTCACCCTCCCCTCTTGGGTTGCATAGCTGGGCAACAAGTATCCATCTACCCCATATGATTTTTGTTCCCAAAATAGAGCTATCTTCTAAAATAATATGTTTCATATATAACTATTTGAAAAAAATGTATTACCAATAGGCCAATCAACCCCCTAATTGTCTTCGATATGGAGAAAACATATGATCGAGTGCAATGGACTTTTCATTTTAAGATTCTTAAACAATTCAATTTTTTTGATCACTTTATTCGTTGGACAGCAGCTTGTGTGCTTAACCCCCAATATGCTTTTCTTATTAATGGTTCCACTATCGATTGGTTCCCAGCTATATATGATCTTCAACAACGCTGTCCGTTATCTCTCTTTCTTTTTTTTGTTTTGCTCAAAAATTTCTCTTTCTTTGTAAGCTACAATCCACTCAAAATTAGCTTTTTCATCCTTATATTCTAGGGTGCAATAGACCTCATATTTCTCATCTATTTTTCACAGATTATTGTCTCCTAGTTACTAAAGCGAAGGTCCGTGATGCTCTTACTCTTAAACTATCATTGCATGCATATTGCCATTATTCGGGTCAAGCAGTGAACACGCCTAAATCTTTTATTATTACAAGCCCTTCAATTGACCATAACATAAAACAAACAATTGCCATAATTTTTGGTATGGCGTGTAAGAGTGGTGTTTAGAAGTACTTAGGTGTTCTTATAATAGATTCTAAATTACAAGAATCGGATTTTAATTTTATTATGGACAAAGTTTTGGCTAAAATACAATCTTGAAAGTGGAAGACTCTATCTTTTGCTGGTAGAGCTATCCTTATACAATTAATTCTTACTTATATACCATTATATGCCATGGCTTCTATACCTGTCCCACTTTCTGTTTCGGATTATATTGAAAAAAATTTCGAACATTTCTCAAGGGTCACTCTACTAATCACCATCGTACTCATCTTATCTCATGGGAGATCATTTGTACTTGCAAAGATGTTGGTGGGATGGGTTGTCTTATACTTTGATGAAGACAATCTATCTTGTGGGAAAATTGGCTGCAAAGTTGGTTTTGCAACTTTTTTTCTTACGAGCTCAATTGATTTATTCAAAATATAATTTTTATTATATCTAGATGTCTAATCATCCACCTGCTCGTTGTTCTCATATATGGCATAAAATTTCAGTTATTGGACAAAGCATTCAATGTCAGTTTATGTGGTTAATTAGTAATGATGCTTCAATTAATGTGTGGAAGGATCCTTGGTTATCTACTGTGTCATTATCTCTTGAACCTTTTTTGTGAATGTGGAAATGAATTTGGAGGCCTATACAGTGGCTGATCTAATTTTGCCTAACAATACTTGGAATATTCCTCTCTTAGCTTTCTTATTTAATATTGAAATGATGAGTATCATTATAGCTTTGCCTCTTGCGCAGGCTCAATGACACGATTAGTATGGTTGGGCTAAATCTAGATCAATATCAATCTCCTCCCAAGATATTGCTGCTATTTTTAATACAATAAATCCTTATTATCTAATTTCCATACCAAGTGGATTTAGTATTTATATATTCCTAAGCGAGTAAAATGTTTCTGTTGGAAGCTATTTTGACAGTGCTTACCTATCAAGGAGTGTTGTTATACAAAAATATTTTATATTCTAATTCTCCTATATATATGATATGTGTCAGGGTTATTTAGAGGATTGCCAACATATAATAATTACTTGTGTTTTTGCTCAAGAGTGTTGGTGCCCTATGGGCTACCAATTTGCTTGCCCCATTTCTTCTTCTTTGCCAAATCTATTAACATATTTAGCAAATTCAAGAATAGAAAAGCAGGGGCAGTGGCAGAGCATAGGAGGGACTGGGGGGCCACTGCTCCCCCTCCAAAAAAAATTTTAAAATACTTATTATCTATATATTTATATATATGGTGGCTCCCTCAATATTTTAGTCTTACGCACATTACGAGTTCACTAGTTTGAATAAAGATCATATAATTAATTTATATATTATATTTTTATTAATAATAATAATATTTTTTAAAAATAATTATTTATTTATTCTTTAATCTTTTATTTATTCTTCAACCTTTAATATGGAAGAGATTATTGAGATTGTTATATAATCAAAATCATTTTGCAAAAGGCATAAGATAATATCTTTTACTTATCTTTATTTATACATAAAATTAAATATTTATAGATATTTTTATAATATTTTTAGATATATATATCTTTATTTTATTATTTATTATAAAATATTTTATTTAAAAATTATTAATAAATTATTACTTTGCCCTCCCAATATTTGATGTCAGGCTCCGCCACTAAGCGGGGGTTTTGCTGAACCAGCTAATTGTCTTCTCTTCCAACCTAAGATGCCATAAAAGAGCTTGCCATTGCTTTATAAATATAGATATCTTTCAGTGGGTTGTTTTCAGACCTGAAAGTTGAAGGATTAAAAATCTAAATGATTACAGTATTGAGTCACCCAACCACCATATTTAGTTCCTTGGCAAAGGACGACAGCATGGTAGGGGTGAAAGTAGTATGGATATTATCCGTCTAGATCTGTTTTCATATCCGAATAATCTGGATATGGATAAAAATTTAAAGATCCAACTAATATCTGTATCCGTATCCATATCCGTAAAAAAAAATAAATATGGATATGGATAGATAATTATCCGATCTGTATCTGAATATCCAAATTGATATATAATCCTATATAATTTTATATAGTATTTACTAATTTTTTAAAAAAATACAATCATATAAATATGTTATTAATTTGATTCATCATTGATCTAGTAATATCTTTAATTCTGTAGTTATAAAGTTTGATTATCTAAGATATATACATAATTATATTCATACTTTCAGTATCTGAATTGTATCCATATCCGTTTAAAATAAATATGAATATAAATTTTTACATCCGAATAATATTCGTATTTGTATTTATATTCGTCAGAAAAAATAAATATGAATATAGATATAATAATATCCGATCCGATTTTAATCTTAAGAAGAGACCCAACTCATGCTCCCACCAATGCAGCAAAAGATGAAAGCCATCTGTACTTACTTGGATGAGATTTGCACCAACCAATAAGCTAATCAAGTTCCAAGCGCTAGCGCTTTCTCTCCGTCTGAATTCATTCATGTACCCAACCATCATCTTTCAACAGATACCACAAAGGTGTATTCATGTATTTTTATCCTCCATTGTAAAAATTTTCGAAGAAATGTGAACATACGCTTGGGTTTCCATGGCGGCGAGGTTGTTGTTGTACTTGATTTAATTCACATATTGGGACTTCATAATTCATCAATTGTTTTAGCCCTCGTATCCAAATCTGAGAGGCTGGCCTTCGCCCGGACAAACAGCTACATGTCGCCAAGAAAGCTTCGCTGGAAGGAGACATTGCCATGTGAGTGGGTTCACAGTCGATCCCGCATGGAAAGCCGGCCTCCCATCCTCTGCAACCCCGCTGACACGAGATTGATACGTACCGTTCACGTGGCACGTAATAGCAGCCTGCCACGTGTACCATTCGTACCAAATTCGTGTACCCACTGTAGACCATGGGAGAGCCAAATTGAGCGGCAAGATATTTTTAAGGCAAAGGCCGTTGAAGCGTCGCATCATACACATCTGGCGCACCCGTTAAACTGCCCTGCAGGTTCGGATTACCCAAACCGACACCGATTTCTCCACCCGCTAGATCTGGATCAGACGATGTCAGTGCCAAGAGGACCTAGCTCGAACCGAATGGCGATCCCGTAATTTAATGTTACTTTCAGCCCCTTGTAAAATCTAAATCAAACAGTGAGCGGCAAAACTAGGCACGGGAGCGGGACGTTTAACGGCGCCAGTTTAGTTAGCCTGTCATTATCCGCTGCCAGCCGTCCGTTTCCTCACGGCCAACTAACTCCGTTTAAGAAAAGAAACCCCAGCGTCCCTGTCTGCCGCTCATCTCCTCTATATAAAACGACAGGCGAGGCGAGGCGAGGGTGGCGGAGGCATCGGAAGGCGTCTTCGTACACGCCGGACCTCAAATCTCTCGTCTTTCTTTTCCTCTATCTCGCCTTCTCGCCGTAGGCTTCTCAAGTTCTCTTTCGCTTCTTTTCTTCTTCTTAGCGAGAATGAGAGAGTGCATCTCGATCCACATCGGGCAGGCCGGTATCCAGGTCGGCAATGCCTGCTGGGAACTTTACTGCCTCGAGCACGGTATCCAGGTTTGATGTCTTCCCTAAATCTGTCTCGATCTGTTCTATTTTCTCTGCTGTTATGTGATTTTCTTGATTTTTATGGTTTTCTTCGATGGTGATCGCTCCATTGATTGATGCTGGTTTCTTCCGTTCTTGTCGAATTATGGTCAGATATGGGTTCTTGTGATGAAATAGCTGTAAATGTGGCAAATGCGGGTTTTGTTGTCGTTAATGATCGATTTTCTTATGAAATTTGTTTCTCCCTCGATCTTTTCTTTGTACCTACCACGCCTTATGAAATTTGTTTTTCCCTCAATCTTCTCTTTGGATCTACCACAATTTGTTTCATTTCCGTATTCATATATTTCATTTGTTGAGTTTTGGACTTTTTTCGGCTGGCGATGGTTCGATCTATTTCGTTGAATAGTTATTCTTGAGATTCTTGGTACGTTTGTGGTCGGATTTAGGATTTTATGACGAATTAGTTGGTGATCTTTGGTAACTGTGGGCCTCACCGTAGTTAATGGTTATGTGGCCGCTGTAGATCTTAGATCTAGGGTTTTGTAGGTATCTTCATAGCAGATCCAGCGGAATGAAGGGTATTCATTCAGATCTGGGCATTTCATATGCTGTCTTCGTTTTTATTTTTGAAATGCACGTTTTCCCTGTCTTTGAGATCTGCCACGTCTCATTCTTATTATAGTTTTGCGTGATCTAAATCGCTAAATTCTCTTACCGTGTTTTCTTTCGATTCCTTTACATGGAGCTGTAGATCTGGTCCTATCCATTGCTATTTCGAGCAGATCCTGCAAACTGAGTATTATCTCCTTAGATCTAGGCATTTGATGGCTTTCTTCTGCTTTGTCAATAACTTGGTGCCCAATTTCGTTATTCGAGACTGTTAAATCTTATTACCGTGATTTTATGTTTGCCCCTTTCTTGACTGGATCTTGTCTTATCTGTGAATACTGTTGTCTGAGGCAATTGTGCTGTAATCTATGCTTTCATTCTCTTTATCATCTTTTCTTATCCATGGTTTCTATATATCTTTGTTCATTTACTTGTTGATGAACTTGATATATATTTCCTGTTATCATCAGCATTAGTAGGTCATGTGCAAAGTTAGCATTTATTGATGACGTCAAATGCCTTATTCATAACCATAATCGTGTTCGCCGATTCCTATGGATCTTCCGAGAGATTTTTTTTTTTTTTTTGTTCTTGCCTTCCTTGCTTGGTTGTTTTATGCCAGTTTATATATTTCACAGAGTAATTGAATATATGTTGCTCTTTTCTTACATTGTCCATCGGTACAAATCCATAATTACCTTGCTGAAACCCAACCCTGTACTTGTGTCATCCTTTCTGCGGCTTCACTTACCTGTTTCAGTATATGGCTTTTTTTGGTCTTAGTCATTTTCCTTCCAGCAAAGATTTGCATCCTTTTTTTTAACTTTGATGATGATTGTGCAAATAGCGGCTTGGTATGATAATGCTGTGCACTGTTTAGTTTTCCGTAATTTATGTGCTGTTTCTACCATTTCTTTTTTCCCTAATAACTCTATGCTTTCTTGCAGCCTGATGGCCAAATGCCCAGTGACAAGACCATTGGTGGAGGTGATGATGCATTCAACACCTTTTTCAGTGAGACTGGTGCTGGAAAGCATGTCCCTCGTGCTGTGTTTGTTGATCTGGAACCTACCGTGATTGATGAAGTGAGGACTGGAACTTACCGCCAGCTCTTCCACCCAGAGCAGCTTATCAGTGGCAAGGAGGACGCTGCTAACAACTTTGCCCGTGGCCACTATACCAGTAATTTCCCCATTCCTTCATCCTTTGAATAGATATTATAGCCTATGATGCCTCTATGCATTCCTAGTTTTTTTTTTTTTGGCCCCCTCTGAATACTCAATGCATGCCTCCTATGTTTGCAGTTGGCAAGGAAATTGTTGACCTCTGCCTTGACCGCATCAGGAAGCTTGCTGATAACTGCACTGGTCTTCAGGGCTTCCTTGTATTCAATGCTGTTGGTGGAGGCACTGGCTCAGGCCTGGGCTCTCTTCTTCTTGAGCGTCTGTCTGTTGACTATGGGAAGAAGTCGAAGCTTGGGTTCACCGTGTACCCCTCTCCCCAGGTCTCCACCTCTGTTGTTGAGCCCTACAACAGTGTTCTGTCCACCCACTCCCTCCTTGAGCACACTGATGTTGCTGTGCTTCTTGACAATGAAGCCATCTATGACATCTGCAGGCGCTCCCTTGACATCGAACGCCCCACCTATACCAACCTCAACCGCCTTGTCTCTCAGGTCTACTGTTGCTTAACATTATGACTCGGCCATCTTTCAAACGTCCTTTGATGGTTTCTGACTGGTCTTGTTGGTTTGCAGGTGATCTCATCCCTGACTGCATCACTGAGGTTTGATGGTGCCCTGAATGTCGATGTTACCGAGTTCCAGACCAATCTGGTCCCCTACCCGAGGATTCACTTCATGCTTTCCTCGTATGCTCCTGTTATCTCTGCGGAGAAGGCCTACCATGAGCAACTCTCTGTTGCTGAAATTACCAACAGTGCTTTTGAGCCTTCTTCCATGATGGCAAAATGTGACCCTCGCCATGGCAAGTACATGGCTTGCTGCCTCATGTACCGCGGAGATGTGGTGCCCAAGGATGTGAATGCAGCGGTTGCCACCATCAAGACCAAGCGCACCATCCAGTTTGTTGATTGGTGCCCAACTGGCTTTAAGTGCGGTATCAACTACCAGCCACCTACTGTTGTGCCTGGTGGTGATCTGGCCAAGGTGCAGAGGGCTGTGTGCATGATCTCCAACTCGACCAGTGTTGCCGAGGTGTTCTCCCGCATTGACCACAAATTTGACCTCATGTATGCCAAAAGAGCCTTTGTTCACTGGTATGTTGGAGAGGGCATGGAGGAAGGTGAGTTCTCTGAAGCTCGTGAGGATCTTGCTGCACTGGAGAAAGATTATGAGGAAGTTGGGGCAGAATCTGCTGAGGGTGAAGATGGTGATGAAGGTGATGAATACTGAGAGGGGCGGTCTTCGATCTGTTGATTGCATGTGGTTCCCCATCCTTTGCATGTTTGTTGTCCATTAGTTGTGGCTGTGTTCCTTTACTTTCTTGCTTGGATGCTAAAACCTTCAAGCATTTGTACTGTTTGAATGTTGCTTTTGGTATGCCATCTACTGTTACCGTTGGGTTATCTCGTAAGGGCTGTTTGATTGCTTACAGAAGTGTTGCATTAAATGTCGTTTAGGAGTTAGCCTAGCAGGACATCTGCGGCGTTGACTCAAGATGATTATCTCTCCCCGTTCCGCTATAATTCCCAATGTTAAATTCTCATTTTCTAAAACATGACCAGAAGAGTTTCAGCATACAAGCAAACTACTGAAGCGACCAGAAGAGTTCCAGCATACAAGCAAATTACCGAAGCCACTTCACGGGCAATAAAGGACTGCTGAATTTCATTCTAAAATAAGCACATGTTATCCTGAAAAAGCATGAGCCTGATCAATAGGGGAACAACCCTAGAATTCACATTGTAACAATTACACAAACGCATTGAAGCCTGGCACGCTCAAGCAGCTGTGTGGAAGAATCCATTGCCTAAATTAAGGATGTAAGGATGGGTTTAGCCTCTTAGCAGGCCATCCATATACCAGGTCATGAAATAAAAACACTGTTGCTCTGCATAAACAATTTCCACAAGATAACATTCAAATCATTAACATGATTACTTAAAAAAGATGATGCCTCAGCAGGACCACCAGTATCATAACAAATTTTTTCTCCCTAGTTTTATTTCTTCCAAATGTTACTACGAAATTAACATCAGAACAGTTCTTTTGCTGTACAAGCAATCAGAATATTGCAAAATTAGTACCGAAGTACCCCGGGTGGATGAATAGCTCGTTATTTTTAGTAGCTGGCCTAACTGCGCCCAAGCCTTTCAACAAGGTTTTTCTCAATTTCCATTCTCTTCTTCATAATTAAGGTGTACTTTGACAGCAGCTCCTTGTCTCCGGCAGGGACTGCAAGTTTGGCACTAAGAGAGGTTTTATCTAACTTGTCCTCATACATGGACGAGATGGGCACAAAACCACCTTCATTGTTGCACAACCACCCATGAGCTGCCCTCAACGCAGCACCCAAGGAAGCAGAATCTGTTGGAACAACAAACAGGATAAGTAGAATGCAAATAAAACTCAATAGAATCTAAGTCTATAATTATACAAAGGAAACTGTTTCCAAATGAGAGGAAGAAATTCTTTATTGTTCAAAAAATAAGAACAGAGAAACAAAAAGTAAAACTTCGATGTTGAGAAGCGCAATAATCCTTCAATTTTCTATCCCATTTCCAGATTAGACTGCATCTCACTTTCTGGTCGTGTTTAGAACTAGTTTGTTAGAGGTTATTTCTTTTAGTATTAGTCTGGATCAAGATTCACGGACTCGGTATCAGAACCCAAGCCAGTTGCCAGCCGGTACAGTACCATATCATACCATATCGTACCAGCAATTTCTAACTGACATATCACCTAAAGGAATGCAAAGTATGTATAATAAATTTATGACGTTATACTTATCCATGTGAACAACCTTTCTGAAATGATAATATGATGTCAAGTATAGCCTTAAAGATGTTGATGATGTATTTACAAACAGGTTGGTGTAATGCTCAAACAACCTAGTCAAAACTGTGATAATCAGTGGATCATTTGAATCCTGGATATAGAAATGGTTATATCAGATCAAAATATTTAAAAGACCACAACAGACTAGATCAAAGCTGTATCAGGTCTTCAACATACCAGGTCTTTGAACTGTATAGATGGGACAACCAAAAATGCTAGCAATTGATTTAAGAATGCTCTCATTTGCTGATGCCCCACCAGTTGCTATTATCCGCTTGGGAGGAGTTGGCATACCAAATCTCTCTGCATGGCCTCGCATGGAGAGAAACTGGCCTTCTATTACAGCACGCACCTAAAAGAATGAAGTGGTTAAGCCTCAACACCTCAATATCTAATGTTTCTGGATCAATTACAAAGAGTTTATATGGAACTCACCTCTGAAGGAGGGTCAAACTCCTGCATCTCACGCACTTTTATCTCCTCCACCGAGTCACCAGTCAAGTTTTCAAGCACATAACGGTGAAATCCAACTTCATACATCAATCATTATTATCTCAGAATCCAACCATTTTGACTATCACATCAATGAAATAATACTAAAAATGTGAGAAAAAGGGAAATGATCCAAATACCTGGTAAAGGGGGCAATATTTCATGGTCTTTGTAGTAGAATCCTAATTTGCCACCTATCGCATAAAACAACAGAGTAATGCAAAGACCACAATTCCGCAAGAAACCAAAAAAAATGACTGGAATGTGGACCCAGAGTCAGCGTTTTCAGCATAACAAATAGCTAACCATACAATATTTCACATTCATGAATGTTAGTAACATAAATAATATAGTAAGTTAATAGAGGAAAACTACATAAAACATGGTTGTGCATGCAAACTGACTTCTAGAAGAAGCATGGGTAATGAGTTATATACTTCCAGAAGATAGAACTTTAATTAAAAAAAATATAAGATTTTTAAGACAGTATGACAAATTACTGGAACATAACAAGGCTGAGTTGTAACATTTAATATATGCAAACAAGAACAAAATAAAAAAGAAAAGGAAATGAGCAAGAATTGTAGCTTCATGAGTGGAAACATCACAACCTACTTCTTGGTTAAGCCCAAAAGTCCTTGACTTATCACCTTATATGTGGTTAATTGTCAATCTACCAATTGATTACACACAATGATATGGATATGAACAAAAGAGAGTATCTAATGTTCACTGCCTTGAGAAATAGGCAATGTGATATTACATAATGAAGAGATGAGATAATAGAGGATAGAAAAGTATAATCACATGCCATTCAGAGGAGGTGTTTTCTCCATAGACTTGCTGGACATATCACAACAGTATCTAAGGTCCTTTGTCTTGAGAAACCCATTTAATGTGAAAATACATAAAGAAGATGGCATCAAAGAGATTGGGTAAAATATAAGCATATACCATTTAGAGGCGGTGTCTTCTCTAAAAACTGGTTGAAAATATCCCAAGAGTGCTCTGCACACCGATTTCGCACATCTATAACAATGTTACAAGAAAGAGGTTAGTAAGAGGTGTTGGCATAAATAACTCAACCAAACTAGTAGACGTAATCATTGAGGTTACCTTCACGTATTAGAGAACCATTTTTGTAGCAAAGCATAACCATGAAGCAACTTGGATCAACTGGGTTAGGAAAAATATGTCCTTCTAGTCCTGGCCGAGCCTCACTAGTAATTCCAAAGACCTAAACAACAATGAACAGATGAATATTCAGAAAGAAAATCCAAGCGTTCATATGAATAAGCAAGAACTAAAATTAGGAAACTTACTGTATGACTGGTTCCAAGACTAATTGCTAAATCGCCAGGAGTATTTAGGGTCAAACCTAGGTAGATAAAAATATAAAAAATGATAAATAACCAGAAAGCATGTCAATTAATGAACAAATTAAAGCACATTTAATGTCAATAGAAAACACCCATCTACATAAATGCAAATCTGATAAAAAAATTGTTGTTTGTCTTAAACTGTTCAACTTCCTCCACCTGTTTGAAATTACTTTAAGTTGATAATAATTGCTCAAGAAAACTATCTACCATAATATGCACAGACATGAAAAGATTGGATCTTAGAGATTACTAAGGACAAAGAAATGTGCTTGAGGAACATTTGCAATCAATTAAATTACACTTTTACATGGTCATTGCATGTGAATAACTGCAGTTCTTTTTTCCTCTTTTAGTGGTATACAGGTTTCAAGAGGCAAAGACGGTAGCAGAAGTGGTTGAGATTTTGACTTTCTTCTTTCCAATCCAATGCATTGGATGTATGTAGCAGCCAGATCTGTAGGAAATTCTCAGAGAGTTCATACAAAAATACTCTGAAACATGGTTATATATTATGATTCAAGCAGGAATCTCACATATTTATCTGATCTATGAGCTACTGCATTTGGATTCTGGGAAAGGGATTCTTTTTCCATTTGATTATCATGTCAAGAAACCATTCAATGCCACACCAGCAAGAGATGAATGCCTTATAGGATTTCTCATCATATATTAGTACAGATTCATAGATGAATTTAGGTTGATACCCCTATATAGCATCAGACATCTTAACAAAAGACTTCAGCTTTTGATATCTTATCATCAACACTTCACAAAAAGGAATAGGTTATTAGAAATATGTGTATATCATTTAGTCTCATATGTCAACAACAATGCACCATTTGATCCTTACCGAGAGAGATCGGAAGAAATGATTTAATAGTTCATCTACCTATACTAGTACAAGACAAAAATCAGTACAACAGAAATCCGAAAACATTGAGATATATCAATCAACAGAATTCATGTCTTTTGGAAGAAAAATGATCAAGCACCTGCCAAGCTATTGGGATTGTCTCCAGACCACTGTATAATTAGGCAGTTGTCTTTAAAGTGGAACCTGCAAGGATTTGATTCAGCCAAATCATCAATCTCATATCTATGCTAGAAAGAAACATACCATCGATTATTTCAATGTCTTTTTAGCTTTAGATTAAACCTTACATCAGCCATAATCTACAAAGATGGGTGCCAGCAGGCAAATATAAATCATCACTTTGATGATCTTCATACAATATGCAATGGCTCTACAAGAGTTGGACCTAATGAATACCATTTTTCTTATGGAATCACTCTTCCAGTCATATTATTTTTATGCTTAGTCCATATCATTAGCTGAAGACTTGTAAGCTGTTGGTTGTTGGAGTTACTAGTTATTTGACGTACTGGGTGGGAAAGGCTGTTCTGCTATTCAATGTTCATGTAGAAAGCTAAGGACTTAAAAAAGGGAAAATAATCTACAAGCTTAAGTTTCAAAGAGGAAATGAAAAAAAAGAAAAAAAACTTGAAGAAAAATGCTGATTTATGACTTTCACGAACTACTAAAAACTCAAATTTTTTCAAAAAAACAGCAGAGTAAGGACTCAAATGTATTTTGATAGGTAAATTTTATTTAATTTGATGTTTCTGAGCATTTATAACAACTGTTTTAGGTTTAGTCATGTGTCTGTTCTTGTAGTTGGATATTGCTTATTATCTAATGCTTAAGGACTATTCAGATTCATTGGGTCTCTATGAAGGAGGAGAGAGGGCTTCAGTGCTTTACTTTTGTGAGGTTAAGTTCTTATCTTTTCTTATGTGGTTGTGCAATCCAGTGCCATTAATAGAATGTGCAATGCTACTAGTTAAATTCCCTTAGAACAAAACAAAAGAATATCATTCTATGTGATACTAAGATAACTAGCATATCTTGATGGTCTTTTGATAATCAATTTGGACAAAGTTCTTCCCACCCACCAAAAGGTCCCATTGTGAAGGAAACTAGTATATAACCTGCATATTAATGCAATTTTTCTCACTTTTTGATTGTTCTTAAAATGCAGTATAGAATATATATAATAAAGTAGATTTCTGAAATAGAATAGAATAGAATCCATATAAGAACTTAACTATTTTCTAAAATAAATTGCTGATATTAATAATTATGATATACTATCAGTATACAATATTCTAAATTTCTAACAGTATGTGTATGTCGACCGATATAGAAAATAATATATTACTATAAAATAATAAGATCATGATCCAACTACATATAATAAGAAATAGAAAAATATTGCATCTAGGGGATATTTAAATGCAATATAGTGGTTTTATTTGTAGTTTGACTATCACTTTTAAGATCATGATCATAAAATGCAATTGAAATTAATAAAATATTAGTGTAATCTAATGACCTGCATAGGATATGAGTAGGGTACAATACTAATAAAAAGTTCTTTTCATTAATAGCAGAATGCATTGGACAAATATGTTTATTCTGAGTGTCATTAATCGTTTTATTAATTTAGTAGTACTAATAAAAAGTTATTTATTTAATTATAATTTAATACTTTAATCAAGATTTGCCATTTCGATACCGGATCCGTGGTAGTACCATCCTATTACAATGTCGGTACATAGTTTGGTACGGTATGATAGTGTTGGTATGGGGCGGTGCACCATATCAATACAGTATGATACGCCCTATGCCAGATGGTATGACAAACCTTAGGTTTAATAAGCTGATAAACTTCTTATTAATGATATTATATTGTTATATTTTGATAAAAAATTGTGTTAAACAAGAGCCTTAAATTTTTTAAACATACTAAGCTCTCTTAATAATGTTATCAATATGGGCATCTATGTGGAGAATGGAGAGCTCTTTGAAAGTAGAGCTTCCGTTTTATTACATATACTAGCATATAACCTGCCCATGTGCGAATCTGATTTTTTAAAATCTGTTTCGAGTTGTTCTTTGTCATAAATTATTTTTAAAATATTATGTAGGCTTAGCAAACCATCATGGTGCCATTACGTTATTATAAAAGCTGTTATTTGAAGCCATGAAATAAATTCTGTATGTGCATACTAGAATATAGATTACACTAAATTTCAAGGCCATAGATGGTGCTGATTGGCTTGAGTTTAAGTTAAGATAAATTATAAACATGTAATTGTATTATATGATAATATACATATGTATGTACATATTAGATGACAGGAACCATTGTTGGTATAAGGTCCAAGATCATGATCAGTTCCTTCCAGGGGGGTGGCAATTATCTTCCTCAAAATGAACATCATCAAATATCTAGGATGTAGATACAATATTGTCTGCAAAGATTTCTATTAGAATACAATAAAAGATTCTTCTTAGTTCTAGTAATATGCCAATTTACTCTCGAATAAACCAGGTGAAACAGAAATATATAGATTTAAAGATTTAAAGAAAAATTAGTTTATCCAGTATGAGGACACGGGACATGGGCATTATGGTCAGAACATCCTGCAACAATGTACAGTTTCCTGTAACTCAATCACATTATTATCCAATAGCTAATATATGAAAGCTCAATTTAGATGTGCATGTGCGAAAAACATTTCCAAACATCTGTCCTGCAGAATGCAGTGCCAAGAGTCTTTGCATGGCTGTTTATTCTCCATATCCTTGCAACCATACTAACAAAAATATTTAGAAAATATTTTTGCAGAATCTAAAAGTGATATGAGTTCGAAAACAGAAGCACATCAGAACTTCTATTATACTAGATACAACTGCTAAGTTATATAATTAGCAAAATGATCACAAGAATCATGGAACTCACCTCTTAACAAAATAAGGAGCTATCAAACCAGCAACTGCATAAGATGGGGCCAATTTCCCAAGCTTTTCTTCTAAACCTGGAGCTGTCGCCTATGGGATACAGTACAATTATCAAAACTAGAAGTTGCAGCTGCCTAATAACTATTAAACTGAAGTATTAACAGACAGACCTCTAAAACAGTCTTAGACCAGATACGTTGATTAATATCCATCAAGTTCATCCCTGCTCCATCAGCCTCATCAATACTAGCATAGTCCCCAATCAGAAGAGAGGCCATGAAGGAACTAACAAGTGAGATTCTCTCGGTCTCACTGTAAACTTCCCTTTGCGTTTTAAATATTTTCCGGATCTGAGGTCCAGTGAATCTCTCATAAGCACGAGACCCTGTAAGCTTTGATAATTCCAATGCACCACCCACAGCTTTCTCTATTTCTCTGCACTGCGAAGTGGTGCTACTATCCATCCATATTGGTGAATCCTTTGCAGAGAAAGCATTGCCTAGCTGCCTGACTAAAGGCTTAGTAGGGTCCAAAGATGCCAACATGGCCTTACTGCCTTTGTTCCAGTACACACTACCATGTTGCTGTCCGCTACCAGATATGGCCACAACCTTTCCATAGTCCACTTTTGATTTCAATTTCTCAAGTATGAGGTCCAGAGCCTCCACCCACATCAAAGTTGGAGAGACAATCCTACCATCCACCATGGGGTCCCTGTACACCCCATCTTTGGTCTGGTAGTGTGACAATTCAGAATCAAAATGGACAACATCAGAAGCAACAATATTGAGGTTGTCATCTAGCACAGTTGCCTTAAGTGATCTGCAAACAAAAGAAATCAAATTATTTAAGTAGCATATATTATTTTCACTCAGAAATTTTTTATGGCTAAAGAGGCAAAAAAACTTTCTCAATTCATTTTTTTCTTCTGAGAGAAGTCAAAAGACAAAAGTTAAGCATGAATAGCAATAGATGCCTCATTTATGCTGTCTAGAGAAATGCAAGAGTTCCAACAAGGGTTCAAACTTACATGACTTTGAAACTCAACTAAATCAATTTCTGTTTACTATCACGAATACAAAAAGTGATAAAAATTCATTTACTTTTCCTTCTTCCTCGTTGTAAAGATAACAGCAGAACTGGCAACATGTAACAGGGGGGAAGCAATGATGCATAACACAAAGGTATTAAGTTCTTATTTTTTTATTTTTTTATTTTTACATAAAAGGAGGATGAAAAATTTTACCTGCTTCATTAAGGAAATGAAGTCAAAACAACAAAATGCAACAGCGTATAGGATCTAATATAAGAAAGAGAAGAGAAAAGACTAGGAAAAGCCTAATTGTAAGTTATCTTTTTTACATTATGGAGATGAATTAGAATGGATATCCTTTTGCCCCAATTTCATGATTAGATCTTTCAAGAAAAAATTTTGACAGCGAAATTAGTACAATAGGAACGACAGCCACAAGCAGTAGGATCTAATATGCTGAATGCAAGTTAGTACAATGGGAACGAAAGCCACAAGCAGTAGGATCTAATATGCTGAATGCAAGTTAACGAGAATCTTTGATGTAACCTGAGGCTAAATATCATACATGTTCTAAATAATAAGATTTAGGCATTAAAATTGTAACTTCTCACCATCATCTGAAGGACCCAATAAATCAAAATTTCGAATATAATCCATCTATTCCTACATAGTTCTGAGGAAAAGAAACCATATTAGTAAATCTCAGTACACACACACACAAAAGAAAAAAAAAAAAAAAAAAAAAGCCCAAACTTTCCGAGAATAAATCCCAACAAAAAAGGATTAGAACCTGATCCAGACCCTAAACCGTGAGAACCAATGGATCGTTGTTCAGATTAAAAGACAACCTTGTCAGCATAATAGCATCAAAACTCTGAACAAAGAGAAGATTTTGAACGGAAACTTACTGAGTTGAGCTATCGAATCCCAGGAATAGAGAATCCTTCGGCAGAGAATAACCCATCAGGAATCCGTCCCAGAACTTCGGAATGAGAGATCGATGAAAAAAAGTTCAAATTTTTCTGGAGATGGATGGGTTTGGTCGTGCTCGTTTTCTACCTCCAGAAGCAAACAAGGAAAGGAATAAAAGAAGAAACATTATGGATAAAGATAACGGAGAAGATTGTATTAGATTGGATAATAACGAATTAGAGATATTTTAGCAGAGTATTACCAACGATACGATTCAAAAAGAGAGATTGTACAAAAAAAACAGAGAGAGATCGGGAATTTGATTTATTGACCGCTAAAATTGAATCGTGGGAGAAAATTAGGAGGTTATTTGGAGTCAAAGTTGCGATTGTTTCCAGGATAAGTACGATTTATAAACGGGAGCTTAATTTGGCAAAAAAGAAACTTATAATTGCTTTCGTTGAGAGTCGAACTCAAGACCTCCCGCTTACTAAACGGGTGCTCTAACCAACTGAGCTACGAAAGCAGGTCGGTGTAATGTAAATTTACCTATATCTGAGCCTTGCAGTCTCCCTTGTCATCAATATACATCATAGCAATGATAATTATAATTATTATCTTCATTTTTTTCTATAAGTTACAATAGTTATCTAATATTGTATGAAAGAACTCGCACTATATGCTAAAAAACTGGCTATTATAATTAAAGTAGGATAACTTTAAAATAGTGAACATCCCAAAAAAATAAAAAAGAAAGAAAAATCTAGAACAGTGAACAAACTACCACAAGAGGCCAAACTCAACCATATGATAATATAATAAATAATAAAATGGATGAGGTAGACATGAGCATGGTTCATACAGCCATAATGCCGATCAATGTATATGACCTGCCAAATCTTGTTCGAAGGAGAAATTATCATATAGATCAGGCTTCATAGACCAATCTAAATCCCAAAGCATATATATTTGATTTTAAATTATTTAAATAGAAGAAAGTAATGTGGTGAGTGACTATTGGATTGGTTCATTGGGATCTCATCTATCTCATAATTAGACTAATGGAAGGAGGCAGGAAAAACAGTGGATTAACGAAGGGCAAACCCACCTAAGGACAGTGAAGTCCACAAGGGTCAGCACGGTGATGCGTTGCATTGTCTAGGCTCTACCACTCACCCACATCTTTATCAAGTCCTTTGTTGTGAATTGAAAACCAACATCGTCTCCCTTGGAACGTCATCCTACGAGCGCCTTAATGATCACCTCTGTCTATAAACCAGACAAAATTTTCTAGGCTGTCATTATTGTGTAATTTCATCGTCATCATCAAACATCATTTAATCAATCTTACCCAAACCCGCATTATAATAACATTTAAAGGTATAGTGTATGAGACTCTCTATGGTAGTATGGGACACTGTTAGATTTATGGTTCCAAAAATAAATTTCAAACTAAATTTATCAACTAATTTTATATTTAATTTTGGAATATATTAGGCCATGGTTTTAGGTATGGAAATTAATTCAACCTATGAATTTAGTGCAAGAAATATGTGCCAGTGAGTTAATCTTGTGTGGGAGGTAGAAAGACACGTCTCTTAAGATGTCTCCTAGAATTTGTAATCTTCATTTAACAATTTTATTTGGGTGTTAAATATGGTTTATGAAATTTACAAAGAGAGAATCTCTTGGTATGATATTGGATGTCTATAAATATCTCATTTGGTCCTACAAGTGAGGCATACTAAAAATCTAGCCTGACTAAAGGCAAGAAATCAATTATTTATAGATATCTTTTACTGCTATTTAAAGAAGAATTTTTTTTACTACTACTCAAAAGAGGATTTTTTTTTTACTACTATTCAAAGGAAAATTTAGAGCTAAAATTCTTATAGTATCATATCAGCCATACAGAATTAATGAATTTTCACAAAGATTATCATAAAAATATTATAAAATTAGATGTTTAGTCTAACAAATACAAGCAATTGCTGCCTCTGCTATTAAATTGCATAATAATTTGATATAAAGACTTTAGATTTGTTAAGTTCTATAAATGAGAAATTTGAATTTTTCATAGGAGAAATCTAAATTATTTTTGTAAGGAGTAGATAGCTTAATTTCTTCGATATTATATGAGATATATTTTCAATTTTATAGTTGATCTTTGTGTAGTTAATTAATATATGCTATTACTACTTCATTTGAGTATTGTACATCACAATTGGATCTATTAGTTGGAGACTAAGGTTGAGAAGATTCATTTGATACTACACGTTGATCTAAAGAGATTAAGGTTGATGCTTAGTCACTTTCACTTTGGTCTTGAAACTAAGATGAGTTGCTATTAGGAGGAGCATGACAGGTAGCAAAGTTTATCAAGACCTTAAGATTGTATAAGATTTGACCGTAACATCAATCGACTCAAGGATGACATTAAGATCGTTGCAAAAATAGTGAAGGTCGAAGCTGGTGAGGTCTTTCCAATATTGCTCGATCGATTAGCTTGGGATAGAATTTCAAAATCAGAGATTGTATATACTACTAGTTCAATATTCCAATAGATCAATGGAAGGTTAATTAAGTTGGCACATACCTTAAACTAAGGCTTGTTGGGCGTGCCATCCTTAAATCGACCCCAATGATTTACAAGTCTAACAATCCCATCTCTCCAGATGTGGCCCATGGTCATGAGTCTTTAGGCAACCTCATTGAAAGGGCAGGAAATAAAGAAAGTATTCTCTATTGAAAATTTTTTGGTCATCCAAGATCCTAGCATGTTTGAATTATAGGTAAGGGTAATGGCAATGTCATCTATTTTGACAGGCCAAACAAATGGTTCTACAAAGATGATCCTATCTTAGTATGAAAAGAAATCCACCGTTTGTGTGGTGAATGAGTAGAAGGCTTTAGTTTTAAAGTGATGGTTTTTATTTGGAGGGGGAGACTATTGATCGGTTGCAGGGTGGCCTTGGAGAGTTCTTTTGTGTGTATTGGAGTTCTGGTTGTGGAGAGTTTGAATATTTACAATAGTATTGAGAGTAATTTGCTTGGATAGGAAGCTATCATTTAGAAGGCTGTAGCTTGACTTTTAGAGGATCCGACTTGCAAGATCTAAAGGATGGCCCAAATAGTGACATGAGAATCATTGTATCATATTTTAAAAGAAGTCTTTCAGGTGGTCTAAATTGCCGCAATGAAAGTAGACTCCACCTTTGCTAGGTCTCAACATCAATATGAGCTGTTTGCTAGCTCCAAGATAAGTTTTGCTCACTTTACATAAATTTTTACATATCATTTTTTAAGAATCCTCATAATACTGTCCATGAATGGGTGTGTCTCTCAAGGGTCTCACACTCCAAGAAATTTTTAGGTTTAGCATTTTATCAGACATCTAATAATCAATGACTACTGCATTGACTCCAGCTAAAATAGAGAGAAGATAGTTGGACGGATGATAGAGGTTGGCCAGTAATGAAAGCCAATAAGTGGACGAGCGGAGCTTCTCTCTCTCCTTCCATCTCTCTTTTTCTCCATCCAACTTAGGGAAGAAGATGGACAAACATGAACAATATAGGGGTTTACCCTCTAATCTATGGAGAGAATGGAGGAGGTTCCTCTCTCTCTCTTCTTGCTCGAAGAAAAGAGGGATGCATGTGAATGTAGTTTTCCAATATGGTGAAAGAAGGCCTTGAGTCCAAAATAATGGAACCTTTCCATCTCTGCATCCTTATCGAGTATATCCTGATCTCAATGATCATTTTGTGACTGGATGATCTAGTGTATGAAAAAACATTAACAATGCTTTTGCATGAAAGATACAATAAAACCATAATGAATTGGAGCTAACTTTCGAGGTTGCCTCTGATTTTCTTTTCTTCAAGAGATATGTTACTCTCTTATTTGATTTTGTCCAATAGATCTATTATCAAGTAGATATCCTTTTTCTTCCTCAATATTCTCGATGGTTGTCTAGCTCCAACTTTTTAGTTGAGTGCGTAGGAATCTGAGTTTGAGGTTAAAGTTTACTGCTACGTTGCTGAAGTTAGGACCTTTTATCCACTAGGTTTAGATTAAGTCATCAAATCTAGGATAAAGATACCATAGGTTTTTGAAATGAAATGGCCTCTGGCTCTATCTACAGTATTTTGGTAGATGAATAAAGGAACATAAGAGTAGGGTACACTAAGATGTTGGTCTCATAAGTGCCTTGAGTGATGTTAGGAGAAAACTGCACCACCATTTACTAGATATAAAGCACATGTCTAACTTTGCAAAGCTGGTTTTCTCTCTAAAATTCAATCACATAAACCTTTCATTTGTAACATTAACTTGGAGGAGTTCAAGGTAGTCAAGAAAGTTGTTGAATTTTTAGGATGCTAAAGAGCTGCCCCCGGCTCCTTTCCTTTTGAATGAGAACCTGGTGATGTTGAAGTCACCAACCAAAATCCAAGATCCTATGTATAGAGAGAGCCTTATCGTTTGAAGTTTCTCAAAGAAGATATTTTGACTTTCTTGATCATGAAGACTATAAACATTAGTGATCATCCATTAACACCCCATGCGTTGAGAGTGAATAGATGCTGATGGAATATACACCGAGGTAAGCAACCTTCTCTTTGATCTCAAAACTATTCCAACATGTTGAGAGCTCATCGGAGGATCCTTTAGCTTCATTGTGCTACCACTCATCAAATTCGAAACCACATGCTAATCTGAGGAAATTAAGGGTGAAGTGTGCAAGCTTAGTTTCTTAAAGGCAAACAAGCCAGTTTTTTTTATCGTTAACATATGGTTTGATCACTTATCTTTTAGAAGTGAAACCCATGCCTCTTACATTTCCAAAAAAAACTATAGTATATAAAGATTTTGATGCAGATATAGAGCAATGTGCATCAGACTTGAAGTTATGCAAGTGTGTGTATGACGTGGTTCAGGCCGAGAATGGATGATATGATTTGCAAACCAAGTATATATAGCTATGAAGAATAATAGAAGATGGAGTTGTCCATACAAAAACCTAAAGCCATTACTTAATTCCAAAGAAGAGAAGTACATTGTTAGACACCTCATTTTGATAACTTTAGTTCCAAGACTAATGTAAAACTTCATAAGTTTCCATGTGATCACCTTTTGCCGATAAATATCCTAGTATGGAACCAAGAAAATCCAAAAAGAAACATTGAAGGATCTAGCTGGGTTACGTATCTTGGCATAGCAGAACACAAAAGACCAAAACATGACATTGTAGGCAAAACGATAAGTTGAAATTGAAGGATCTAGTGGGATCACACTGAGCTAAATATTACTTAGTAAGCTTCTATCTTTTTGCATCGATGCTTCTCAAGGTGTTTGAGCTTGACAACAAAAGAATCACACCCATCGCTAAAGAGCAAGAATCTATATCTTTTGCTAAGCTTAACTAGGTCTCCAACAATCAGAAAATTGATAAAAAGTAGGTCTTCCTCCTTGAGGTTCAAGTTGTTGATTCCCAAAGCATCAAGCTTCTTGTTTGAAAGTCGGTGACTTCTCTTTTCCCCAGAGTACAGCAAGTTCTATTGGTTTTAGTGGTACATTCTAGATGATGTTTAAAAGGCTAGGTAGGAAGTAGGCCTTGAGTATTAAAAAGGCTACCTACATAGGTATGGGTGGGGTGGGAGGTAAAGTATTTTCACTAGGTAGGGTAATGGTTGATAAGAAGTACCTATTCAAGGGGCTCAAGACTTGTGCTAGGAGACATTGGTGGCCAGTGACCTCAGGAGGGAGGGTTTGAAATGAGCTAGGGGGGATAAATTAGGAGGGTTTCTTTGAGTTTCGAATTAAAGCAATATAGGATAAGTGGAAACAACTCAAAAGTACCATAAGAAAGAAAATGAGAAGGTTAGGAGATGAAACACAGAGGTCGAAACTCTCGTAAATGCATTATATTAAGGGACAGAGCTAAATTTTAAACTAAAAGTGGATCTAAGGTGGATAGGGTTTGGTTTGGGTCTAGACTTGTTTATCATTGATTTTGATCACTATTTCTAGGATTTTTTTCACTCTAATGAACTATGATCAGCATAGTGGTGATGACGCCAGTTACCTATAGTATTACTAGTGTTAGTATGGCCAAAGCAAAACTCCCAGTCATTATCTCTTAAGCCGTCTTGTCCTTGATCTTGAGAAAAAGATGAGCCACCATCTGGGGGAGCATGAGGGGTGAAAAAATTTATTAGGATCTTGAAATTGTATGTGTAAGGTCCGATCGTAACATCAATCAACTTGTGGATGGTAGTAAGATTCCTCTCAAAAAAAGTGGAGGTTGAAGTTGGTGAGATTCTTTCGACGTATACTTGATTGACTTACGTAGGATGGAATACCAAAGCCGAAGATGCCTGCTACAGTTCGATATTCTAATAGATCAATGGAAGGTTAATTAAGCCAGCACACATCTTAAATGAAAGCTTGTTATGCATGCCATTCTTAAATTAACCCTAATGATTTATCAGTGGAGTAAACCCATCTCTCGGATGTGGCCCATGGCCATGAGTCTTTGGACAATCCCGTTGGATGGGTAGGAAACAAAGAAAGTATTCTTTTTGATTAGTGTTTTGGTCATCCAAGAGTCTAGCATGTTTGTCTTGTTTTTTATGGTAATAGCAATGCCATCTATTTTGATAAGCCGACCAAATGACTCTACAATGACGGTCCGATCTAAGTATGCAAAGATATCCATCATTTATATTGTGAATGGGAGGAAGGCTTTGGTTTGAAAGCGATGGTTTTGGTTTAGAGAGTAGGGAGGCTATTGGTAGGTTGCGTGGTGGCCTTAGAGAGTTCTTTTGTGTGTGCTGGATTCTTGATGATGGAGAGTTTGAAGGTTTAGAATGGTAGTATGGGTAGAAATTTGCTTGGATAGGAGGCTAAAATTTAGAAGGTTGTAGCCTGGCTTTTAGAGGATTTTGCTTACAAGATTTTACAGAGTAGCCAAAATAGCGATAGGAGAAACATCTTATCAGGTTTCAATAAATTTTTTTTAAAGTATGGTCTGAATCACCATAGTGAAAGTAGATCCCATCTTTAAATAAATTGGATGCACAGAAACCAAGAGTGGGAGCTCTTAGGGTTAAAGAGTGATGGGAAGTATCCAAGGGGTGGGGTTTGTTTGTTGGGGGAGAGGCTGTGGGTAGCGGTGCGGAGGTTGGGTTGCAGAGTAATTTACCTTACCTAGGAATAAAGTGTGCACTTACTCGTGTTGAGGGAACCTTTCCCAATGCTAGAGGAATAGAGTGGTTGGTCAATGTGTCGTAGATGTGTAGGGAATATCTTTGTATTTGGTTTTCCATAACTAAAAAGTTCACTAAGTTTGTGGGATAAAACTTCTATAGCAGGATCGATCATGGAAGAAATTATGATCGGACATGCTTCGAAAATATCTATCAAAAAATGGATGGTCGCGCGTTAAAATACTAAGAAAAAAAAAATGAATAAATCCTAAAGATATTTGAACAGTTTAGATAAACATCACATAACCGTTCTTTTTTTTTAAGGATATCCCAATATATATATATAGCAAACAATGACGGTTCGATCATAATTTTTTTCATTGTCGGCTTGATTATAAAAAATTTTTCAAGTTGATGATCCTTTTAATCCTCCGAGATGTGACTCCAGATCATTTCCCGCTCAATAAAGACGGATGTTTTTAAAAACCATCTAGGTTAGAAAAACAAGTGACGATGGGTGGTTTCTAATGAGTTATTAGAGGACCAAGGCCCAAGATACTCGGACTAAGGAGGTTGGGTGCTATAGCAATGTAGGCGGTGTCCCATCATGTACAGCCAAGTGGTGCTATGTTGGCTCCTGTCAATGGAGGGAACTAGGAGTAATTGAATGAGGGTGGAAAGGTTTTAAGATAAGAATGTTACATCCGTTGACTGGAGAGGTGGTACAAAGAATGGCAACATTGGAGCTAGGAGATGGTATGACACAGAGAGGCATGATGGTACAAGGACAATGATGGAAGGGATTGGAGTGGGGAAAATGAAAGCTGGAGGGTGAAGGCTGGAGTGGGAAGGTAGATACGGAGGTTGGGGTGGAGCTTGAGACCATATATAACTAATTGTAAGGACTACTTTGAAATTTTTTAAACCATACTGTCCTAAGTAAAATTGGTCCTAAGTTGAGAGAATGCTTAAATAATTTTTCTAACTATTAATTATATTGGCTTTGGCTCAATCAAAATGCATTACCATCTTGGGCCACCAAAATCGCGTCAGACTGCATTTTGATTGAGCGTGCCAACACTGACCTTTACTCTTTCATCTTCCTGATCTCATCTTCACACCCTCTTCCTCTAAAGATGTCTCTTTATTCATCTTCTATTGACCATTTCATTACATAATCTTATCTTAGTGCGGAATATAACTCCTCCATCTCTCATTCTTCTTTCAATAATTCTTAAGAGACAAGTATGTGCTAGATTCTATATATAAAATGTCAGGCTTTGACCATCCCAAGTAGTTCTAAAAGCAGAGGGCACAAGCACAAGTCTTCAAAATATAAAATCAATCATCTTTTCCTTAAAACAAAATGTTATGGGAAAAATATCCAAGGGTCAATTTAGATATTCTTGTAGTGTCAGACTAAAAATCCTATAAGAATCGAGATAGGCCCATCCAGCATATATGGGTGCACAAAGAATTTCTCATATGTGCTCAACTATATATACATATTGTATCTAATATCATAACATATAAGGCCCGACCAAGCCCATGTCAATTGGATCTCCTCCAGTCTATTCTTTTAGGATGGGGGAAAAACCAGTGAGGTCATGATTTTTTCTTCCTATAGGATTTGAGTTTGCCCACTCTGAAAAATTTCTATGAATTTTGTAAAATGGGCCTTGCCTAGGCTGTATTCTTATGAATCATATGAGATTGCACATTATTTTTCCAAATAGGCCCTAAATGGGAGGCTTAGCAAATTCTACATACTCAAGGCTAGGAAAATTTATACATGCAACAAAATGAAACAAAAAAAAAAGAAAAGAAAAAACATATAGTAATTTACAAAATCCTTCTACCACTTAAAATGGTTCTCAAATAATGACAAATCACACCACAAAGACAAATATGATAATTTATTTTTTCTTTTTTCTTTTTTTGCTCAAGAAAATTTCTTAATTAGAGACTCTGATTTAGAGAGGTCACAGAAGGCTAACAAAAAATGCTGGGTGCACTTTGTAAAAAACTCTAAAACTCTAGAAGAATTCTAATATTTCCTTCCACAATACAATGGCATTCTGTAATGATCACAACATACTACAACCCAAACAATTCCTAATGAAAAATGGAGTGAAATGAGCTAATGAAAAGTTTGACTTGGTTTTTGTTTTAAGCAATTTTCATTCTGTGTTCTCTATATTACTAATGTTAAAAATTTTATGTCTAGTTTGGATGCTGGATTATATTATCAGGCGACGACTTTATATACATTGTAGAAAAAAAACAAGGATGAAGAAAGACATTCAATTAATGAGAGCTAGCTTTAAGGTAAGTGAGAAATCATCAATTAAATCTATTATCTCTAAAATCCGGGATATGATCAAATATCTTTCTAATGGAATGCATTATCCAAAGAAAATAAATTAGGAGTCTCATCTGTGGCCCATAAATCCTGTGATCTCTCCTTCATGTGATCATCTTTCATTGAAAAATTCTAAAAATACTTATTGCTAGATAAAATAATCTGGCTTCAAAACAAGATGACCTAATGTCACCCCAACTATCTGCCAGCCATCTTGTTACAAATAAGGAACTTATGGTATATTTGTGTCACTCGCTTGTAGAGCTGATCATTGGCTAGACTGGGCATAAAAAAATTGTCAAACTTTAAATAGGCACAGCATAAAGCTAGACTAAAAGTGAATATAGTTTAGGTCTAAGGCGCAGTCCATGATCAGCTCTACTTGCACTCTAAAGCATTCTCTTTAGCATGAAGAAATTGGAGAATTGCATCCCTACTCAAATACTCTCACCTATTTGTTCTTGGTAATCAAGCACAAGGCATATCGTCTAATACAGCACATGAAATCATGTCCACTGTGAAGATCTCAGATTCACAAGCATAACCAAAATAAAGTAGGGTGAAAGAGCAATCACCAAAATTTATTTGGAAAACCTTCTCTTTGTAGAGGAAAAAAATCATGGGCACTCATGATTCTCTCAAGTGCTATGCCAAGAACTTGAGGTATACGTTAATTGGTTGGAGAAAAATATAGAGGTCACCTCATTAGTTGTCTCAATATATATCTCTCAAAATCACCTATCCACTCCCCAGGGCAATCAACAACGGTAAAATCAAACACAGATGAAGACTAAATTCCTCCTAATATGATCACTAAGAAGATAATGGCCAACAGTAAGTCAAACTCAAAGAAACCCAGACAAAAATAGCACTCTTAGGTGCTGTTTGGTAAGAGATGATATTTCACATCATCTCAATGATATGAGTTAGGTGATGTAATCTTGTTTGGTATTGCAAAATCCTATCCAGTGATTAAAGATCCAGTAAAAAATTCAGTGATAGCATCACTGTATAATAGCATCACTACAGTATGCAGTGATGCTATCACCACACATTCTCCAGATGATAGCACATTACCAGATATTGATAATGTGCTAAAATTATTTTGAGATAAAAATATCTCTAGTCAGTAATGGGGAAGAAAAGAAAAATCCACTGTCTCTTTCTTTTTTTTGATCTTTCATCTTCAATAACACCCGTTATAAAAAAAAATCAGGCTAATCTTTTTTTTTTCTGATCTTTCATCTTCAATAACATCCTATATAAAAGAAAACCAAACTGATTTTCTGAACTCAAGATCTTTCATCTTCAAAATCTTCATTGATGACTTCCATTACCAATGACTCTCTAATAGCATCAATTGAGGTAAATACACACACAATGATCGCTGTCGTAGGTGGTCAAGAATAAAAATCAACTCAAACTATATAGATAGGATGAGTCGAGATCGTTTTCACAGAAATTTGGAATGATTATTTTTTTTTAAAGAAGAAATAAAAAAAATTGATTGTAGAAGGATTAAAGAGAAATAAAATAACAAAAATTAAATTGTAAGTGTAAATTAATTTGTGAAAGAAAATAAGTCAGAGAGATAATCTCGAAATTTTGAATCCACCATGCAAATTAGATTTATTTTTTTTATTATAATATTAATTCTTGTGATTAAGGTATTAGTATAACTTATCTCTAAGAGGTATAGACTGTATCAATAAATCACGATTCATCCTATTAGAGTATAAACTATCTAAATTTAATTATAAAATATAAGTTTTAATCTAATATACTATGATCTATCTCTCTTAGACACGTACCATATCTAGAGATCACGGCACGTCAGTAGAGGGTATAGGCCATATAGGCTAGATCAATACTTCAGATAAAAAGATATGAAATAAAATCATAATTTTATTACATAAAAATTAAATACATGAAAGAAAATAAAAATTCATTTACAAGCTTCATCATATTTTCGGGTAGAAGGGATTTAGCCATGCATCAAGATCTCTAGCTCCATATTCTCCTCTTTTTTAGAATCTAAAATAATAAATTAAAAAAAAAATTATTTTGCTCTATCTGCTCCTGTATTTTTTTCTCTGTTTTTGCTGTCGCTCGCTGCCTCTCTCTTTTCTGTCTCCGCGGACCCTTTTTTATAGGCTTCAGTGTCTCCAAGTTATAGGCATATCCGAACTCTTGATTTCTCATGGAGTCCTTGTTTGTTTCGGTTTAAAAATCTTAGCCACTGTTTCTTGTCTCATACACCCAATGCCACTAGCTTCCGATGCTTAATGAGGGTCCCACTAATTTGAATTCCTATGAGCCACATCCAAGCTTTTGAATCCAAGCCTTCCTCCTTTAAATCATTTGAAGCTTGCTTTAAATGCCTCGTGTATTAGAAAATCGCTATGATTTCATACGTATAATTTAAAAAAAAATTTTAAAGATCTATACAGTAAAAATAAAAAAATTAAAATAATTTTAATTTATTCACGTATCAGATCAGATCTGAAAATCATAGTAAGGATCTTGATACGAACAAGTACCCATGATTTGAAATCTGAACAAAAATAAATAGTTAGAAAAATCAATGGAGATCAAATCTCCATACCTCGGATCCTGCGGATGTCTCGAATTCTAATCGTAGCCGTGTATGCATCCGATCTCTGTTGGTATCCACACAGAGCTGTCTGATCGGAGCATCGAGATCATCGATGTACTAGCATCTTGCAGATCTCGCTCCTCATCATTGGATCTAGATCTCTTCTTCTAGATCTTGAAGAAGGAGATCGCTGTGTGAACTCTTTTGTACAGATCCGATGGAATCTGAATCAGATCACTATGAAAAGAAGAAGAACCATTCTTCTTCTCTCTCTTTTCTCTTCTTAGATTTGATCACAATCAGATTTGGGCATTGGATGAAGGGGAGAAAGAAGAGGAGGCATTGGAGGCCTGTAACGATCAACATAAAGAAAGACTTATGGGTAGAAAGATACAAATTGAAACAAATAGGAAGGAGAGAAAGATGTAAGAAAGAAAGCGCCTCACATCTTCACGTCAAAGACCTCATGCCCTCTCTTCTTTTTGTCGCACCAACCTTTCTTATCTCATGCAAAACAACTTCTTAATGCCTTAAAAGATGAAATCCCATTTGATCCTACGCGTTAAATCCAAATCAAAAGGGTAGAAGGGCATTGAGATAAGGATGTATTGTAAGAAAGAAATCTCCTCACAATAAGTGCACGTCCCACCTTCTCCAATTTTTTTTTCTCACACAAAATTAATTTTTCATATCCTAATCAGAGAGATTTCTATTTATTTTGAATAAAATTTAAATTAAAAAAAATCTGGATGAAAAAGAGTTCTAGATAAGGTTGGTGCCCCTTTCCTTCACGCGCGCAAGAAGAAACGAGCTCGAGAAAAATAATGCCCTACTTCTCCTTTTAGCATAATTTCTAGAGAGAGAGTCTTAAAGAACTTGGGCTCTCCTAATCATGGTTCATCTAGTTCAAATAGAACCTCAATCAGATTCAAATGAGTCCGAAACGAGCTGAATTCGAAAAGACTGTCAAGCCTGATTCAATCAAGTTTGAAATCTAAATCTGATTTGGATAATTGAACCTAATTGATATTAAATTAAATTAAATCTAATTTAATTTAATTTAATTAAAATTTAATTCATAATTTAATCAGCTCTAAAAAATTATAATATTTATAATTAAATTCCTGCACTAACGATTAGCAGCTGCCAAAACTATAACGATTATAAATTAGCAATTTTTAAAATTTAAACTATTAATCTGATTGATAATTCGAATATGATCCAAGTCATTGATCAGATCATGCTCCTTTTGTGTGTGACCCCTCAGATTCTATTCTGTCTGGTTGTGAGACATATCGTGATCTCCATCACAGTATCATCGAAACTCTTTTCGATGGGCTGAAACGATTCCAACTCACCTCAACAAAGATCGTTGATCCGAAAATGATCTTAGTGGGTTCTCATGATCTACCAATGACGTCTAGCAACATATAGTGGCAACCCAACAGAACAGAAAAATAAACCCCTAGATACAGTTATCGTGTGATACAATCCCTCTATCGTGAGTTCTGACTTAACGGAGGTCATGGAGAACTCGTCAAACCTCATCATTAGTCATATGCTAGATTGGCTCGACTTGAGTTCATTTATGAATCTCGTGAAAACTCTTTTTCAGTATTCATACTTACTCTAATCAGAGATTTTTTGAACTCAATCTTACGAATCGCATAAGACTTCTTCTTTTCTACCAAAGTCGATAGTTTCTATCTATGTGCATCCTACTCCAAACAGCAAACTTGAACCTACAATAGCCAACATACACAGCAAGGATCTGAATGGTTAGAGATCAAGAAAACGTACAGTCAAACTATATAGCCTCACTATGAATAGCTAATATACCGTAGGTCAAAGGATCAGTCACACCACTGTAGCATCGAGAAGAACTACTGACGAGTGAGTAGACATCTAAGTAGATTCTCGTGTTGGTCACGCTCAGTGCAAGTTATCCTCTAACAACAACCTGCACTCTCACCCCAGTGTCTCTACACCACAGACTCAAGACTCATCTATCCTAAAAGGAGGTGATCTGTGCACCGATCTCAAATGAATTGATCACTATCCTCCGTGACGATCCTTCGATCAGAAGTATTTAGAAATTAACCATTAATGATGTATGTCTCAAATCATTTTTATTAATTTTTAGGATAAATCATGGATCCATAAGACATGATTGGTTATAAAGACTGTCCAACAAGTACAAAACATGTCCTAAAGAAAAGTATGTATCAGCTAAGATTGACTTCTAGGACACACATCCAACAGACTCCCACTTGCACTAAAGCCAATATGACATATATCTGAGCCCCATCTTCTGAAGATAGGCTTTGGTGTTTAGCAGGCCAAGTGACTTGGGCTTACCACTATTATATGGAGTTTACTTTTTGTACCTCCATATATTTCTACTTGAGATAATCGCGTATATCTCTGCTCTATGTGCATGGACTTCTGGTAAGACCTTGGCTCTTTAGCAAGGGCTATGGACCATTATCTTTTCAGTACAATGTTATAGCATGTAATGATATAACATCTAGTTTTACAACTATCATAAGAACTAGAACACATCCTGCACATCTACAGTATATTCAGCTTCTATTGGTCAATTGTTTGGAATCCTTCCAACAAATCGAATCAATATAACTCAAGAATATATGTTGATGGAGATATTGTACCATCAGCATCAATGTATCCTCCTACTCTTAGCTCTAACCCTTCTTGAAAGATGAAGAATAATCCCTTTGTGCTTCTTAAGTACTGAGTTAAGAAACCCTCCCACTGACCATCAGCATCAATATACCATCAGCATGAAACCCTCCCACTGACCTTCATGTAACCACATGATTCCTCATATCATGTTGTTGTAGGTTTTGGGATCATTCTTATGTTCCCAATCTCCCTCGAAAAATATTTTCTCTGAATCTTTTGTAAGAATACCAAGTATCTTTCTAAAGGATAGGAGATCCTACTAGATCTATGAGGTGAAGAAAGTACTACATATACTGGCTCATCTTAAATAGATTGTACAGATCTTGTGACTCATTGTTCTTCAAAGATTTCTCTTTGAGTTCATCTTCCCATTATTTCTAAGAAAATAATATGATTGCTCACAATCACATTGTGAACTACTGGAAAGAGAAAGTAATATCTCAAACACTTTTTAGGATACCTTATAAACAAGCTCTTCACAGACCTTTCCTCTAACTTGTCCACCATTTCATATCTTATATGATGTGGTGAAATCAATTTTAGAGGAAACCTAATTTAAATTTTAAAAATTAAATTTTGTTCCTAAAAAATAATAATTAAACTAGTGATATTCATGATGGACTGGACCATATCTCATATAGTGCCATCACTCCTCACAGATACACCATTGAGCTGAGGTGTACCAGGAGAATTCTATCATGAAACTATGTCATTCTCTTTAGATAATCGATAAATTTTATATTTGGTATTGCATCCTCAATCTGATCGAAGTACTTTCAAAAAATTTTTGATTTATCTTTTCTACTTCATATCTGAATTCTTTAAACCTTTCAAAGTCTTTCAGATTGGTATCTCACATATATATACTTATACCATGATTGCTCATCAGTAAAGGTACGTAATGAAGTAGTGATAATCTCCTAGTCAGACTCATTAAATGGGCCATATACATTGTATGTGTACTAGGACAAGTATTTCAGTGGTCCTATCTCTTTGACCCACAAAAGATAGTTTAGTCATTAATCTTCAAAGAGATGATTCACAGACTAAATATGATTTAATAGTCAATGAGCCCAAAAGGCTCATTTTCTCTAGTCGGTAAATCATTTCTTCTCGTACATGACCTAGCCCAAAAGAACTATCTCTGAGACCCAATGGCATTCACTATTTGCTCAAATAATTTTTCCAAATGCATCACCATGCAAATGATAAAGAATTAAATTCAAATGGTAATCACCGAGATTAGGTGCCCACAGTCGAGTGCAACTTTTACACCATTGCTGACTCAAAAGAGTCACTTCACCTTTCCTCAGTCCTCTTTCTTCCTTAGACATTATATTAAAGTGAGTAATATGCACTAAAGTTTAATGAAAAAGAAAAAATTGTAGGATCAATTTTAAGTAATTCAACATACCTTCCAAAGGTATGTAAATGTTTCTCTAGGTTCTTTAGGTATGTATCTCTAAACTTTTCAAGATCCCTTAATTACCAATATATCGATCAATTCAGTTAAGGTGCTATAATATTTATTCATATAATAATTTCATAAACTATCCGTATGAATCAGAAATTACAGGATCAAATTCATTAGTAATTTCTTATGCAGAGTCATATCAAACTTTTCAAGCTCTTCAATATCCTTGATCATTGATCATGGACAAACTACCCATCACGCATCTCATGCACTGTGTGACTCTGATCATCTCACAACTATTGTAGATGAATCAATATGTCATTCGCAGTCTACATATCCTTATGCATATATTGGATTTCATCAACTATGAAGTCTAATTTATAGCACCTAACCTAATTGTTAATGTCCAACTATTTGTCAAGTATAACTTGTTGACTATGGATTGAACAAGCTGATGACATTGGGTTAACCTAGTCAAAAATATGATTTAATTTTTAAAAGCTAAGAACTATTCTTAGATTTCTGAGCCAGAATATGTAATTAATTTCAATTAAGTGATTAATATCTAAGATTCGAGCTAGAGTGTTGGAAGCTGAAAGAATTGATCATAGAGAGTAAAGATTTAATTAGATGATTGTACTTGTAATAGTTTATTCTAAAAATTTTAAAAATAAATAAAAAGCTCACACTAATTTTTTGAATCTCTTACACTCCTCAGGTAGAGAAAATGAAAACTCTAACGCGATAATAGGTTCTAGTGGGTGCTGCAGTTCCATCGATGTATGGCACCTCACCTAATAGTTATTGGTGACACGTATATCAATATGTAGATAACTCTTTGCTCAGATGCTTCTTCAAGTATGTTGCAGCGACTTGATCTCTATGTCTTGTGGCCTCACCTAACAGTTATTGGCACATTCCTTAGTTAAGTCTGACCCACCGATCATCAGTGAGTGCAAAGCCGTCATTGAGTCCTTCACCTAACAGTTATTGGGCCCAACCCTATCTTTACCTCGGGGCATCTGATGCCAAAAGAGTGGTTGTACTTTTTTGATGCAACCGAACTACTGTAACCAGTCGAGAATGATCAACATCAGAAAAGACACTCGCATCTCTACAACGGTGGAAGACCAGTAGACTTAATATTTAGTGAGGAGATTTAGATTCAGATTTCTTCTAATTAGTCACATACATCTGATGTAATGACTAATATGATTTGGGTTAGCACATTGTATGTCTGACCAACCTAGTTGGCATGGGTGAACTCGGATCAACAAGTAACCTAATACAAAATATAATCTTCCAAGATGATCAGGTAAGTAAAGATGAATGGGAGTCCCCTCATTGCTTTCCTTAGATACCAACGAATTGACGAGGTCAAACAATAGAACCAATTAAATAACTATCATCTAATACTTGCCTTAGATACCAAATTGGTTGATTAGAATTAATTAGGTTAATCTATAGATCCGGATTCAAACCATTGAGCCAAATTCGATCTTGACTTAATCAATTCATATCAAATGTGAATCAATTTGATCAACTACAACTAAATTCAATTTTAAGTCTCTTTAATTTAATCCCAACCAACTCTTGATTAGGTTCAATCAACTGCTCAAAATCGAAAAAAATTCTAACCTGATCTAATCAATGACCCTAGTTATAGTTTAGTCTCTAAACTTAGTTTATTCAACCCATACTCGAAGTCCACATTTTATGCATTAAAATTTAGATCTTAAATTCATAATTTTAGATCTTATAATTTTAATCTTAATCTTAATTAAGTGCATTATGTACATGGATTAGGTTTAGATCTCGAAATATTTTCTAATCTAAACCATTTATGTTGTATCTCATACAATATCGCTATTTGTAGAATCGAGTCGATTTACTCTGGTACATGAATCGACTTGTCACAGTGAGTCAGTATAATACTAAGACAAACAGAAATCTATAGACCTAACCTGCACAATTGAGTCATTTTATCAGCAAATGAGCTGATCTATCAGGATCTCGAATTGACTCCAACAAAATTGAGTCAACTCATCAAGCACTTGAGTCGATCCAATTGAGAATTGAGTCGACTCCACAGGCATACCAGTCACAGTTTCATGATTTCATGCAAACAAAACCTAGGATTTTGGATCTAGAATTTTGTAGAAATTAAGTTTTAGATCGTGTGTCAAAATAATATATCAAATATAATATTTTAACAATCTAAAATACATAAAAATACATGCATAATCTAATTTAAATCTAAAATATGTAATAATTATAATTTTCTATTCACTGTTCATCTTCATGAGAAATATCACAGTTGGCACCCCTACACGTCATAAGAGAGAACCCATCGAATGGGCTAGAGAGGGACTTTAATCCCTTCATCATCTTATGACCGGATGGCCACAGTGACTATACCAATTCAATTACTGTCATGGTGTCTATCCCAATTCAATTACTAAGCTACTAAGAATTTAATCTAACATATTACATATGTAATCAATTAAAAATCAGATCTAATTATCTTTCACATGTCAAATATATGAACAATAACTATGAATCTATGCATGTAAAAAAAAATTCAGCAACCATACTAGATCCAATTAAATCTTAATTAATATTTTTAGATTTAAAACTAATTTTAGATCTAAATAATTCATGATTTATTTCAGATTTAAAATAATTTTATAATTATATTACAGCATGTATAAAAATCAGATCTAACATTAATCGATGTTCTACATCATTCTAGGATAACCGTTTAGCATAACAAGATTATGTCAGAACAATCTTATTTTAAAATGATATAGATCATTTTACTAACCTTCATATCTGATTTCTACACATCAAATTTTAGATTTGAGAAGATTTTTATATTCGTATCAGAATCTATGTTCTGATACCACTGTTAGAAAACCGCTACAGTTTCGTACATGTAGTTTAAAATTTTTTTCTAAAGATCTATGCAGCAAAAATAAATAAATTAAAATAATTTTAATTTATTCACATACCAATCAGATCTAAAAATTATAGTAAGAATCTTAATACGAACAAGTACCCATGATCTAAAATCTGAACAAAAATAAATGGTTAGAAAAATCAACGAAGATCAAATCTCCATACCTCGGATCCAGCAGATATTCAAGATTCTAATCGTAGCCACAGACGCGTCTGACCTTTGCTGGTATCCACATGGAGCTACTTAATTGGAGTACTGAGATCACCGATGTGCTAGCATCTTGTAGATCTTGCTCCTCATCTTTGGATCTAGATATCTTCTTCTAGATCTTGAAGAAGGAGATCGCTACGCGATCTGTTTTGCATAGATCCAACGAGATCTGAATTAAATTACCATGAAGAGAAGAAGAACCCTTCTTCTTCTCTTCTTCTCTCTCTTTTCTCTTCTTAGATCTGATCACAATCAGGTCAGGGCATTGGATGAAGGGAAGAAAGGAGAGGAGGTATTGGGAAGGAGAGAAAGATGTAAGAAAGAAAGTGCCTCACATCTTCACGTCAAAGACCTCACACCCTCTCTTCTTTTTGTCACACCAACCTTTCTTATCTCACACAAAACCACTTCTTAATGCCTTAAAAGATGAAATCCCATTTGATCGTAGGTGTTAAATCCAAATCAAAAGGGTAGAAGGGCATTGAGATAAGGATGTATTGTAAGAAAGAAATCTCCTCACAATAAGCGCACGTCCCATCTTCTCTAAATTTTTTTGTTATACAAAATTAATCTTCTATGCCCCAATTAGAGATATTTCTATCTTATTTTGAATCAAATTCAAATAAAAAAAAATTGGATGAAAAAGAGTTTCAGATAAGGTGGGGCGCCAACTATTGGCGGCCCCTCTCCTTCACGCACGCAAGAAGAAAGGAGCTCGAGAAAAATAACTTTTCACTTCTCTTTTTATCATAATTTTTGAAGAGAGAGTCTTAAAAAACTTAAACTCTCTGAGTCATGATTCATCTGGTTCAAATAGGACCTCAATCGGATTCAAATCGAGTCCGAAATGAGCCGAATTCAAAAAAATTATCAAGCCTGATTCAATCAAGCTTGAAATCTAAATCTGATTTGGATAATTAAACCCAATTGATATTAAATTAAATTAAATCTAATTAAATTTTATTTAATTTAAATTAATTAAAAATTAATTTATAATTTAATCAATCTCAAAAAATTATAATATTTATAATTAAGCCCCTGCACTAATAATTAGCAGCTGTCAAAAGTGTAATGATTACAAATTAGTAGTTTCTAAAATTCAAACTATCAATCTAATTGATAATTCGAATATGATCCAAGCCATTGATCAGATCGTGCTCCTTTTGTATGCGACTCCTTAGGTTCTATTCTGTCTGATAGTGAGATATACCGTGATCTCCATCATAGTATCATCGAAACTCTTTTCGATAGGCTGAAACGATTTCAACTCACCTCAACAAAGATTGTTTATTCAAAAATGATCTTAGTGAGTTCTCACGATCCACCAATGATGTCTAGAAATATATAATGATAATTTAGTAGAACAAAAAAAATGAACCCCTAGGTGTAGTCATCATGTGCTACAATCCCTCTATCATGAGTCCCGACTTGATGGAAGTTATGGAGAACTTGTCAAATCCCATCGTCAGTCATATGCTAGATTGGCTCGACTCAAGTTTATTTATGAATCTCGTGAAAACTCTTTTTCAGTATTCACACTTACTTTGAGCAGAGATTTTCTGAACTCAGTCTTAGAAATCACATAGGACTTCTCTTTTTTTAGCAAGATCGATAGATTTCATTTAGATGTATCCTATTCCAAACAGCGAACCTGAACCTACAATAGCCAACATACACAGTAAGGACTCAAATGGCTAGGGACCAAGAAAATATATAGTTAAACTATGTAGCCTCGCTATGAATAGCCAACACACTACAGATCAAAGGACCAGTCACACCACTACAGCATCGAGAAAGACCACTGACGAGTGAGTAGACATCCAAGTGATTTCTCATGTTGGTCACACTCAATGTAAGTTATTCTCTAACAACTACCTGCACTCTCACCCCAAGTATCTCTACACCATAGACTCGAGACTCATCTGTCTTAAAGAGAGGTGATCCATGCACCGATCTCGAATGGATTAACCACTGTCTTCCGTGACGATCCTTCGATCGAAAATATTTAGAAATTAACCACTAATGATGTATGACTCAAATTTTCAATACTTGATAATATACAAAATCATCTTTATTAATTTCTAGGATAAATCATGGACACATAAGATATGATTGGTTATAAAGACTGTCCAACAAGTACAAAATATGCCCTAGAGAAAAGTATGTGTCAGCCAAGATTGGCTTTTAGGGCACACATCCAACATTGTGGACCCTCCTATTTGCATGCTATGTGAGAACCCTATTGAGCTCCTCTTGGCCCACTTAAGAACTTCTATGGGCTGCATGCTTTGGGCTGGCTTTTAGATGATTTTGGGCCTATCTTTGGATCACCATTCAGAGTCCATTTTGAATTCAATTTGTTTCCAATTTTTTTTCTTTTAACCTGCAAATCAGGCTCTTGTATTGGTAATTGTTTTTTCTGCAAGACACAAGTAAAAAGCATCAATTCTTAAGAAATAAAAATTAATTAGTATATATTTTGATGCTTTTATTAAGATACTTTTTATACTTATCACACCCCCAACTTGAACTTTGCTCGTCCTCGAGTAAAAAAAGAATTTAGTGCTAAGTACCATTTAGCTTAGAGTTTTTAGTTTTACCAAGTAATTTTTAAAAAAAAATCATTGATGTTCAGTACAGTGTGAGTGACGTACGTCATTGGGGTATCAGTACTAATCAATGTAGAAGTTAAGTCAAGAACAATAAATTTTTTTTGAATTTTTTCTAAATTATCCCTATCTTTATTTCTAAATCGTCTACTTTCATATGGATAAGTATAGTATTACTTTCATCTTTTATTTATTAATTATTTTTTTTTATATTATACTGTTATCGAGTGTCATAATTCCTTAAACTTTCTGTCTGATCCATATAGTGAGTTTTCAGCCAATGGCTCTTAAACTAGTTGGCTTTAGAGTACTAGATATGAAATATCCCTTAAACTTACTTGCTCGAATCAAATAGACTACGAGTTAAGACTAACTTTACAACAAAATTTTTTTATTTCTCACATCTTTTGATACGAAACTCAATGCTTGCTTAGACAAAGAGGCCCGATTACTCAGCATAAAGTTCTTAATTTTTTTTTTAAAATTTTATGAAGAAACATATAATTATCCTACACAAGCCCAAAAGAAATAAACTCTTTTTTGACATCAGTAGAAGAAAAATCAGAAATACTCAAGAAAAAAAATTTATTTCTGTTCTAAACTTAACTATTTATTGAATGTTCTTAATACTTGATCTCTCGATATCTTACAAACTCTCTAATTTGTGCATCAATTTTTTTCAAAATAAATTTTCTTGATTTCACTCAAATCTGTAACCTAATCAGGTACCTAAATGCTAAATACTAATTTATTCAAAAACTTTAATTAATTAATTTTTAGTTACCCTTACCCCCCAACTCAATTTTTATTATCCTCAATGGAGTAAGAAAAAATAAAGTAGAGATAGATAAATAAAACAAAGAGAGATACCACCTAAACTATAAGTATACTCATTTATTGATAGGTGCTTCTACACAGAGCGGTCCATTATTTCTAAAAAAATGAAGATCACTAAAATAAAAGATTAAAGAAAAAATTTAGATTGCCTCCCAAAAAGTATTAAGTTTCAAGTCTTCAGTCGGACTAAACCTGTGATACAGAATCAGCTAGAATAAATAGGCTCATAGATAACCATGGCCTCCTCCTCAACTTCAGTAGGCAACTCCAAGAATGATTTCAATCGTTATCTATTTACTTTAAAAGAAATACTATTGCTTGAGTTTTTGATCTTTACAGTCCCATGAAAAACAATATCTTTTACTATATAGGGCCCTATCCATTTGGATCTAAGTTTTTCAAAAAATAAATGTAGCCTAGAGTTATACAAAAAAACTTTCTGATCAGATGAAAATGATTTTTTAAGGATTGCTCGATCATGAAATATCTTAGTTCGTTCTTTGTATATCTTAGCATTTTCGTATGCCTCATTCATGATTTTCTCAAGTTCATCAATTTGCAATTTTCTATGTTGCAGTTTCTATGTTCAACTTTTTGATGGCCCATATAGCCTTATGTTCCAGTTCAACTGGTAAGTGACATGCTTTACCAAATACAAACATATAAGGAGACATTCCTAAGTTGGTTTTGAAGGCAGTGCGATATGTCCAAAGAGCATCCACTAGCTTCAATGATCAATCTTTTCTATTGGTGCTCACAGTTTTTTCTAAGATTTATTTGATTTGATGATTTAAAACTTTGACTTGTCCACTAGTCTGAGGGTGATAAGGTGTGGTCAATTTGTGGGTGATGTTGTATTTCTTCATTAGGGTTTCAAAGGATCGATTGCAAAAATATATTCTCTGATCACTTATAATGACTCTAGGGATTCTAAAACGAGAGAGGATATTTTTTTTTTAGAAATTTGATAACAATTTTGCTATCATTCGATCTACATAGTATAGCATTTATTCATTTGGACACATAATTGACAGTCACTAACATATATTCATTTTTGAAAGAGTTTGGAAGTATTCCCATGAAATCGATATCCCACACATCAAAAATCTCAACAACTAAGATCGGATTTAATGACATCATGTCTCTTTTTGTGATCCATCCTACTTGTTGACATCTTGTGCAGCTTTTACAGTACTCATATGCTCCTTAAACAAATTACACCAATAGAATCCATATTGAAAAACTTTTGCGATAGTTTTTTTGGATCCAAAGTGGCCACCACGGGCTTGGTCATGACAAAAGGACAAGATACTTTTGATCTCATGATCCAGGACATATCTTCTAATAATTTGGTCAAGACATTATTTAAACAGATATAGATCGTCCCAGATAAAATATTTTACTTGGGCAAAGAATTTATATTTATCCTGAGTGGTCCAATAAGAGAGAATCCTACTAGTGACTAAGTAATTGATAATATCAGCATACCATGATTCTTTGGTCACAGATATAAGTTGTTCATCAGAAAAAGACTCTTCTATTGATGGTTCGTTAGAGAGTGCATCAGTCAATCGGGATAGGTGATCAGTCACTATATTTTTGGTTCCTTTCTTATCCCTGATTTTTAGATCAAATTCTTGAAGAAGTAAAATCCATTAGATCAAACGTACTTTTGTATCTTTCTTTGTCAAGAGATATCTAATGGCTGAGTGATCAGTATATACAATGACATGTGATCCAACTAAATAAGATCTAAACTTTTTGAGGACAAAGGTGATAGGCAAGAACTCTTTTTCAGTAGTTGAGTAGTTAAGCTGCGCATCATTAAGGATCCTACTAGCATAGTAAATGACTCATGGTAGCTTATCAATTTTTTGTCCTAAAATAGCTCCGATGGTGTGATCAGATGCATCACACATGAGTTTGAAGGGTTGAGTCCAATCGAGTGGATGAATGATGGGTGCAGATGTTAATGTCTTTTTAAGATGCTCAAATGAATCAAGGCACTCAGAAGTGAAATCAAATTTGATGTCTTTAGCAAGAAGATTGATCAGTGATCGAGTTATTTTGTTAAAATTTTTATGAACCTTCTATAGAAGCCAGTATGTTTTAAGAATGAGTGAATTTTTTTGACTGATTTGGGTGATGAAAAATTTGCAATCAGATCTACTTTGACTTTATCCACTTTAATTTCCTTCTTTGAGATAATATGGCCAAGTCTATGCCTTTTTTGACCATGAATTGGTATTTTTCTCAATTAAGCAATAAGTGTTTCTCCTTACACCTTTCTAAGACTAGTCTTAGGTGATGTAGGCACTTGGAGAAGGTGGAGCTGAAGATGAAAAAATCATTCATGAATATTTCTAAAAATCTCTCGATCATATCAGAAAAGATACCGATCATACATCTTTGAAAAGTAGATGGAGCAGTACATAAACCAAAAAGCATGCATCTATAGGCAAAAGTTTCAAATGGACAGGTAAATATGGTCTTCTCTTGATCCTCTGGTGCTATAGGAATCTGGTTATAGCCAGAATATTCATCAAGAAAATAATAGAACTCATGTCCGACTAACCTTTCCAACATCTGATCAATGAATGATTAAGAAAAATGGTCCTTTCTTATGGTCGCATTCAATTTTTTGTAATCAACACAGACTCTCCATCCAATTTGGATTTTAATCGGCACTAACTCATTTACTTCATTTTGGACTACTGTTACCCTTAACTTTTTAGGCACTACTTGAATTGGGTTAACCCATGAACTATCTGAAATAGAATAGATAATTCTATTGTCTAATAACTTGAGAATCTCTTTCTTCACTATCTCTTTCATAGCTAGGTTAAGTCTTCTTTGGGGGTCTCTAATTTGCTTGGCTTCCTCGCCTAAATGAATTCAATGTTGAACAATTGAAGGGTTGATCCCCTTGATGTCAGCCATGGTCCAGCCTATAGCTTCCTTATTTTCTCTGAGGACAGCTAAAAATTCTTCCTCTTGGGTTTGATCTAGGTCTGATGCGATGATTATGGGTAAGAATTCTGATGGATTTAGATACGCATATTTAAGGTGCTCAAGGAGTATTTTGAGTTTTAATTTTGATGCTTCCTCAATCGATGGCTTGTGTATTGGTTCATCCATCCTTACAAGTGGTTCGACAAGTGGTTGTCATTGTGGATGGACTCTCTGATCACTATATGAAGAAATTTTATAAGCTATTTCAGATTCTTGATCTGATCAAAGATTACAGTCAAGATTTTTTTTCTCTAGGTCAATGGTCTCATAGATCTCATCTTGGATCAAGTTTATGTCCACGAGTTGGTCCTTTTTATTTTCAAGATTGAAAATATTAAGATCAATGGTCATATTTTCAAATGAGAGCTTCATGAGTCCATTGCGGCAATTGATTAAAGCATTCATGGTTGCTAAGAATGATCTTCCTAAGATTACTGGAATGTGACCTTTTGGATTAGACACTGTTTCAGTCTCGAGGATCACAAAATCTACAGGATAAATGAAATTGCCGACCTTAATAAACACATCCTCCACAACTCCTTTGGAGATCCTCACTGATCGATCTGCCAATTGTAATATGATTTTTGTAGGCTTTAATTCTCCTATCCTCAATTTTTTATAGACTGAAAAAAATAAGATGTTCACACTAGCCTCTAAGTCTAATAAGGCCCTATCAATGATAGTTTTTTTCAATGACACAAGAGATTGTCAGAAATCTTGGATCTTTGTACTTGACAGACATGTGGCTCGACAGATATGAGCTCACACTGACAGCCAAGAAGACTTTTGGTGATCTTCTTCTTTGTGCATAGGTCTTTGAGAAATTTGATGTATGTGAAAACTTGTTGGATCATGTCTAGTAGAGGGATATTTACTTTTACTTGTTTAAACATCTCTAAGAATTGATCTACATGGGCTGAATGTCTGTTGGACTTAAGTCTATTTGGAAAAAGAATTACAGGATTGGTGGGTGATGTCTTGACTTGCTTAAACCTTAAGATGGATTCTGCAAGTGGCTTGGGTGTTTCATTTATCTCTGTTGACTCCTTAAACTTATCTGGCTCCTTAGACTCGGTCTGATCAGTCACTTGCTTATGAGGTGGTTTAGACAATGGGTCATCTTGATCTTCAGGTGTACCGATATGGTTATCTACTTATTTTTCAGATCTTAAGGTGTAAATTGTATTTAATTGGTTGATCTGGGCTCCTTGTTGTGGTCTTTGATTATTCTAGATTCTAGGATTAGCCTCGGATTGACTCGACAGTCTATCTTTTTTTCTTTCACTCATAGTCATGGCTAATTAATCTAACTGCATCTCTAAACAGACAACAACCTGGGTGTTGGAAGTTAAAAGCTAGTCCATGGTCTGTATGAAGTTGTTTAATGTAGTGTTGGTGTTAGTAGTCAATTTTGTTAGAATTTCTAGACTCTTTTCTAGTGAGTTAAGCCTTTAATCATTACTAAAACCTAATGGATTATTTGATGATTGAGTGAATCTGGGGTTGGACTGAGTGAAGGTAGGTCTATTTGAGTTTGACCCATATGATCAAAAAAAATTAAGGTGGTTCATCCATCCTGGATTGTATGTTGGTGCATAGGGGTTATTTATGGGTCTCTGATAGGCTGTGTTCACCTGTGCTACTTCATTCTTGATTGGACTCATTAAGAAAGGACATCCTTCCATTATGTGATCAGTGACATTACACCCATTGTAAGTGGATGTTGCAACTTGATTCGCTTGAGTATGTCCCTTGAGTTCTAGGGCCTCTATCCTATGGATCAAAGATGCAAATTTAGCCTCTTCAGCTAGGAAAGATTGAACTTAATATACGCCCCCTCTTGAAGGTGTGAGTCTATCAGGTTCCCTAGTAATCTCCTATTGTAGGCTCTTTTCTGCTAGATCTTCTAGAAATTACTAAGCTTCTATAAGCTCTTTATTCATGAATTGACCCTGAAACATTGATTCTAACATAGTTCTAGAGTTTGAGTTTAGTCTTTCATAAATGATTTGGCACAGCCTCCAAATTTCTATTCCATGGTGTGGGTATTGACTCAAAAAGTTCTTAAAACAATCAAAGTACTTCCAAAAAGACTCACCGGGTAATTGATAAAATTGATTAATTTCATTCCTAAATTTGACAGTCTTATGGTGTGAAATTTTTTTTTTCAAGAACACTTTAACAAAACCCTACCATGATGCTATGGATTGGTTAGGAAGACTGTATAACCACTTTTTGACACTATCTTTGCGGGCAAAGTTGATCAACCTAAGTTTTACAGTATCCTCATTGAGCTGTTGGAGCCGTATCATAGCGCATACTTCCTCAAATTTTCTCATAAAAATGTATGCATTTTCGATTCTAGTGAATTTGGGAATCATGTTTCTGTTCTGAGGTTTTATTTCAAAATTGACATCAGTTTATGGCAGTCGGATACATGAGAGTTGGGTTAACCCAATTGGATAACAAAGGTCTTTCAGGATCCGAGGTTCACGTTCAAGTTCACCCATGGTGGGCTTAAGGTCTACTTGACTAGATGCAAGGTTTAAATCTATTCTCACTAATCAACCAGATATCCTTATCCAAAAAATAAAATTGAGAATTTTTAGTTATTTTTATATTTTTTTAATTATTTTTTAAAAAAAGAGAATAAGAAAGAGAGATAGATGAGAAGAGAATTCTAAAGATAAGAGCCTAAGAAATCCTAAATCTAAAGACGATAGAGAAAAATATTTTAATTATAGTTAATATTTATAGGTTAATAATCAAGTTATACAGTCAATCCTAGCTAAGAGTTACCTTAGATCTAGACAGCTGCTAACTGTCAAAGTTGCCTTGGACCACTTCAGGTAAAAGACTGGCCATTCAACTGGCCAAGTAAGTGTAAGGTTGGTGGGGATTCCCTCGTTGTTTTTCTTAGACACCAACTGAGTTGGTCAGATAAGTAAACTGAATCAATTAAATAATCACTTTTCTTCAAGACGTAGTCTCTGAACCATTTTTCTAGACACCAATCAAACTGACTAACTCTAACCCGGTCCAACTCTTAGGATCTCTTGTCCTATTGAGCTCGAGAGTCCTTAGGGACCAACGTCTAATTGATTTTAGGTTAAATTTTAGGTCAATACAATATGTAGGATGGTGGTTTATGGGCCAAAGAAGGATGATAAAATCTTACTTTATCTTGGTTAGGATTTGTGCCCTTAAGATGTTTTATAGAATTATGCAATGCAAGAAGAAAAAGTGGCCAAATTTGGTAATTAGTCCAAAGTAAATTGATTTGTTTCACTTTTTAAATTTTATGATTAAGTATCTAATTTCTTAAGTAGATTATAAGGTGTTAATATAGAGATTTTTTTTTTGAAAGAAAGTAAGTTTGACTAAGTAACTAAGCAAGTTAAAAAGCAAATAAAAAAAAACTAAGAATAAGACTAAATTTTTTTTTTAATAAAAAATAATCATGCCTAGATCTCCAACAACAATGTCAAAATTTGATCGCTGTCGTAGGTGGTCAAGAATAAAAATCAACTCAAACTATATAGATAGGGTGAGTCGAAACCGTCTCTACAGGGATTTAGGGTGATTATTTTTTTTTTTGAAAGAAAGTAAGTTTGACTAAGTAACTAAGCAAGTTAAAAAGTAAATAAAAAGAAACTAAGAATAAGACTAAAAAAAATTTTTCTAATAAAAAAATAATTATGCTTAGATCTTCGACAACAACGTTAAAATTTGATCACTATCGTAGGTGATCAAAAATAAAAATCAACTCAAACTATATAGATAGAGTGAGTCAGGATCGTTTCTATAGAGATTTAGGATGATTATTTTTCTTTTTTTTTTTGAAGAAGAAGAAGAAATAAAAGAGAATTGATTGCAGAAGGATTAAAGAGAAATAAAATAATAAGAATTAAATTGTAAGTATAAATTAATTTATAAAAAAAAATAAGTTAGAGATATAACCCTGAAATTTTGAATCCACCATGCAAATTAATTTTTTGTTTATTGTAATATTAATTCTTGTGATTAGGATATTAGTATAGTTTATTTCTAAGGGGTACGGACTGTATCAATAGATCACGGCTCATTCTATTAGAGTATAAACTATCTAAATTTAATTACAAAATATAAAGTTTAATCTAACATACTATGATCTATCTTTTCTAGACACGTACCGTATCCAAAGATCACGGCACATCAATAGAGGGTATAGGCCATATAGGCTAGATCAATACTTCAGATAAAAAGATATGAAATAAAAATATAATTTTATTATATAAAAATTAAATATATAAAAAAAATAAAAATTTATTTACAGACCTCTAGCTCCATATTCACTTCTTTTCTAGAATCTAAAATAATAAATTAAAAAAATATTATTTTGCTCTCTCTGCTTCTATATTTTCTCTCTGTTTTTGCTGCCGCTAGCTGCCTTTCTCTTTTCTGTCTCTGCGGATCCTTTTTTATAGGCTTCAGCATCTCCAAGTTACAAGTGTATCCGGACTCTTGATTCCTCACGGAGTCCTTATTTGTTTCGGTTTAAAAATTTTAGCCGTTGTTTCTTGTCTCATACACCCAATGCCACTAGCTTCCAGTGCTTCACATGGATCCCGCTAATTTGAATTCCTGTGAGCCACATCCAAGCTTTTGAATCTAGGCCTTCATCCTTTAAATCATTTGAAGCTTGCTTTAAATGCCCTGTGGACCCTCCCATTTGTATGCTGTGTGAGAACCTTGTTGAGCTCCTCTTGGCTCACTTAAGAACTTCTACGGGCTGCATGCTTTGGGCTGGCTTTTTGATGGTTTTGGGTCTATCTTTGGATCACCATTCGGAATCCATTTTAAATTCAATTTATTTTTAATTTTTTTTTTTAACCTGCAAATCGGACTTTTATATTGATGATTATTTTTCCTGCAAAACACAAGCAAAAAGCATCAATTCTTAAGGAATAAAAGTTAATTAGTATATATTTTGATGCTTTTTTTGGGATACTTTTTATACTTATCACACACACACACTCTCTCTCTCTCTCGATCTCTCTTTCTTTCATTAGTTTATGAACTTTGATGTATTAGTTTTTATTTTTTGGTTCTAAATCATGTATCGTGAAATCAACACTTGTAATGGTGGTAAGATTTCCTCGATCAAAATATTTACAAGAACTTGGGTTTTGCTTTTATAATTAGAAATGATGGAAGAGGCGTATACTTTGTTGCTTTTGATTGTCATTTTTATGCTAAATCACAGATTTAGAAGAAAGAGATTGACATAAAATATGTACTCTAGATTGCAAATTAGGTTATTGAACATGCATAAGATGCTTTTTGAGAGTGATGTGGCATGTGTTGATAATTGTCAAATAGATTTGAGGTCTTTCCATAAGCTGTGTATGTTACTAACAATACATGGTAGACTTAAGTACACAAAGAACATGAAAGTTAAAGAACTAGTGGCCATGTTCTTACACATTATTGCACATGATAAAAGGATTAGGGTAGTCAAAAGATAACTTGCACGTTCAAGTAAGATAATTAATAGATAATTTTCTATAGTGCCACATGCTATTTTGCATCTCCATCCAATCTTATCCACAAACCGAGCCTATGCCTGAAAATTATCTAGATGATAGATGGAAATGTTTCAAGGTATTACAATTGTCCAAATAAAATTTTCTAGTTCATATGGTGAGATCATAGGATTATAAATGACTTTATTTTATGTATGTAGAATTGCCTTGGGGCACTTGATGGAACTTATATCTAGGTCACAGTAAATGTTGCTGACATGATTAGGTATAGATCTCGTAAGGGTGACATTGCCACTAATGTTCTAGGCATATATACAAAAACTATGAAGTTTATATATATCTTACCTAGGTGGGAGGGCTTTACAATTGATTCTAAGGTCTTAGGACATGCAATTTCAAAACCAAATGGCTTAATGGTTCCGCAAGATAAATGCATAGTCTCTTTATATCATTTTTCATGTGATAACAAAATAAGATTGTTTTTAATACATATATATGAAACTATAGATTACTACTACTTGCATGATATTGGTTACAAAAATATAGAAGGCTCTTTGATCCCGTATAGAGGTGAGAGGTATCATTTGAATGGGTGGAGATAAGAAAGTCAGCCGAATACTTCTCATAAATTTTTTGGCATGAAACATTCATAGGCTAGAAATATCATTGAAATATGCTTTAGCTATTGAAATTGAGGTTGGTAATATTGAGGTCTAAACCTTATTATCCTATGAAATCCCAAAGGAGAATTATCCATGCTTGTGCCTTCCTCCTAACAAGAGATGTCTACTGACCCAATAGAGGTAGAGGTAGGTGAGGATGTGGGTGGCACTCAAGAAACAAAATCTGATCTTAGTGAAAATGATTACATATATGGAGATGACTAATTTATGATCTCAGTTCTAGTAGAATTTAGCAAATAAGATGTTTAATAGTTGGAGGAATAATAGAAATGCTTAAGACTCCATATGTGCATGGGTTATATTTTGAAATGAATGCTATTTGAATTCTTTTATATTTTATTAGCTTGTATTGAGCCAGTAATTTGGATATTATTTGAAAAATATATTATTATTATTAAATTATGATTATAAGATGTTATTATTTATTCTCATCTAATATATCCATGTTAAAGTGGAGGCCTATGCTGGTAAGCTCTCCTTTTGCCATCTATACATCATGTAATTATTTTAAAAAAAAAATGAGTACTTATTCTCTTGGAAGTTTTTCATAGAATTATAATGATAGTTTATTTTTAATTTCCTAAGGAAGCATTACTAGATGCATTACAGCCTCTCATTTATTAGCTCTATATATGGGATTATAGAATAAAAAAGAAAATAATACTAGCTTAAATATTATTCCATTAATATAATCCTTTTGCCATATATATAGGCTATGGTTTTATTCTGTATATGTAATTATTTTCAAAAAAAATAAGTGCTTATTCTCATAGCAGTTTTTTATAGAATTATCATGGTAGTTTTTTTTTTGGTTTTCTGACTATCCTCATTTATTAGCTCTATATAAAGAATATAAAATAGAAAAGAAAGTAATGCCAGCTTACATACTTTTCCATTAATATCAAAATCATAAATAGCACTAATGTTTTTGCTATAACCAAATATTGGCATCGTTAAAACTCCCTAAGAAGGAAAATGGGCAAAATCTTTTCATCTACCATATATATGCACAGATATCTGCCATGCATGTACATGATATTTAATTACATATAGAAATTTTCTTGGATGGAGAAAAGTTCAAGGGAGCATGTATATATGTCTTTAGCAAAGCGTTAATATTTAATGCTATTTATTAGCAGCAAATATCATGATTTCTTTTCTTTTAAAACCAACATTCATAGGTTTGGAATTAGAATAAAAAAAATATTAATATTGGACTAGAAAAGACTTTGAACTTATCAAATTTGGTAGGGCTGTGGATATTTTATAATGATAACTAAGATTAATGTGCTAATATGATGAATATCATTTTGCACTGCCAGTTTTATTTTAATGTTTATTAAATATCAACAATGAAAATTTTTAAAAGTTTAGACTAATTTCATATAAAAAAATTGCATCCCATATATCACACGGGGTTATAAGCTAGTTTGATTTATTTTTATGTATTTAATATATTTTTTATTCTCATTTACTATATTTTTAGGTATTAAAGTTTATATATGAATACTAGGATGGAACATCAAGTCAAGTAGAAGGATTAAGCCATGGTAAGAGAAAGAAAGGCAATAAGAAGGCAGACCAAGAGAGTCAAAATGCTAGCTCAAGGAGGGTATAGAGTCCCAAGGAGGATGTTATCTTGGTAAACTGTATGGTTGATGCAGTCCAAGATAGCTGGAAAGTTGATGGTGGCTAATTTAAGAATGGGTGGTATTCACATTTGGCAAAAATGATGGATGAAAGATTGCCTAGTTCTGATTTGAAGATCCATTCTGTATTAAGAATCGGTGCAAGCATCTTAAAAAGCAATTCCATGCAATTAAGGAGATGCTTGAGCCGGATTGTTCTGGCTTTGCATGGGATGCACAAAATATGTACATTTGTGCAAATAAGGACTTGTATGACTTGTAGTTTAAGGTAAGAAGAAATAGTTTATTACATGTTTCTTTTCCACTGTATGTGATTTCTGGCATGATATTTTTTTATACATTGAATGCAGAGCCATCCTAATGCCATAAACCTTCATGGGAAACCATTTTCTTATTTAAGTAATTAGAAACTGTATATGGTAAGGATTAGGCAACTTGTTAAGCAACAACAAATACAGGGGAGGATTGTGCAGCAATTCAACAAGAAGACGAAGAAGAAATGATAGGGGCAACATCATTAGCTAGTGATATGGAGGTTGAGGGTGGTAATAATGGAGGAAATATTGACTTACTGACTTCAGTTTGCTAGCCTACTACTATAGGAGGCACAAGTGATAGGAGTGCTAAGAAAAAGGCTGATCAAATGAAAAAGATTGGCAATGCTTATGAGAAAAATAGGGATCGGACTTCAAGAGAATTGCCATTTTTTATGCAAAAAGGGGGCTATTCAAGAAAGAGAAGATATAAGAACTGATTTAATTTCTAAGATCCTAAAAATTAATGGCTTATGTAATGAAGAGATAGTAGCTACAGGAGAGGTTCTTAGCAAGGACAAGGAAAAGTTACATTACTTATACACCTATCATCTCTATTACAAAAGTGCTGCATAATGCAAATTCTGCAAGACCATCTTGTTACGTTATATAGGCCAACATTTGACTTTTAGCTAATGCTCAGTTGATATTCTTGTATTAGCACTTCGTATTTGATGCATACATGTTATTAAATTTGGATAGAATATCTTGATGGGTTATTTTATGTTGGGATTTGAGTACTCCAGATAATAGATAAAGTAAAAGCAAAAATCATGCTAACAATAATATCAAAGGCACAGAAAAATTATAATAATTGCAAGAACACCAGAATTTAATATGGTTCCGCTAAAGCCTACTCCGCATAGGGATGAGAGTAAGGAGTTTCACTATAATAATAGTTTAGAGTACAAAATTTTTTCTAACACCACGTCAGAAACACCGCTTCTAATACAAAAAAGAAGAAATCTAAGATTAAATAAATCTCCAATAGAATCCTCGATGGAATCTCTAATCCGAGATTGAGTGAATTTTTTCAATCGACGTTCTTCAATCCTTTTTTCTTGAATGAAGTATCCTCCAACCCTCTCTTCTTCTCTCTCTGTGTCTCCTTTTGGTGGCTTATGGCTCCATCTTTTTCTATGGTTACCTTTTCACATCTACAGACTCTACTTTTATAAACAAAAGTTAGAGTCCTTTATAGATTGGTCTTCCATATCTATGTTTTTTCGAGCCACAAAAGGCTTCCTTGCATCGTTGGTTTCCACGCACTACCTAAGCAATATGCATCCTTTTCGGACTCTTCTCTTCCCCCCTTTTTTTTAAATTAGTGGTTCCCATATGAGGAGGAACCACACCAATAAATCTCTACCTCCCAACTCATATGAAGGTTCTACCAAGTCTACAGCATCCTTGTACTTCATTAATTTTATCCCTAAAACTAGCTTCGTCAATATATCAGAACTATTTTCTTCAGTGTCAAATTTTTCAAGCTTGAACTATTTCATCTCCAGCGCATCCTAAATCCAATGATATCTGACATCGATATATTTCATCATTGAATGAAATTCCGTATTCTTATTGAGATGAATGATATTCTGGCTATTGCTGTAGACGACATGCATCTTTTGCTCCCTTCCAAGCTCCTCTAATAAGTTCTTTTGCCATAGCACTTCTTTATTGGTCTCCGTTAAGGTGATGTATTCTGCCTCTATCAATGACAGTGCGACATACTTTATAACTTTGATTGCCATGACACCACTCTCTCTGAGAATATCATCAGATAACCTAGCGTAGATTTCTGTATGTCTCCATTTCCCACCATGTCCGTGTCTGTATAAGCCTATAGCACAGGATCTCCACTACCATAGCATAAACATGTTCTGAATGTCCTTTTAAGATATCTTACTATTCACTTCACTACTTTTCAATACTCCTTCTTGGGGTTTGAAAGAAACTGACTACGGATGCACACCATAGCATACATAAGACTTTCCACGGCAGAGGTATAGAAAATCTTACTCATCTCCACTTGGTCCTTCTCATTATTTGGACTTTGATTTTTAGTCAACTTAAAGTGTCCTGTAAGTAGACTCACCATCGGCTTCACACCACTCATGTTGAATTGATCCAACACCTTCTTAGCATAGCCCTCCTGTGACAACCATAGCTTCCCAGATCATCTATCTTGAGTGATTCTCATCCCTAAGATCATTTTTTTTGGCCTGCCCCGTGTCTTTCATCATGAACATCTAACCCAACTTCAGCTTCAGATCGTTGGTTTTGGCAATGTCATATCCCACAATCAGCATGTCATCAATGTATAGTAAAAATATGATAAAATTATCATTAGAGAAGTTCTTCATAAACACAATGGTAACTTATTCTCTTATATCCATTCTCTATCATGAAGAAATCAAATTTTTTGTACCACTATCACGGTGCCTGCTTCAGCCCATAAAGCCTTTTCTCCAAGCGGCACACCAGATTCTCCTAGCCTTTAATTTTGAACCCTTCTGATTGCTCCATATATATCTCCTCCTTCAAGTGACCATGAAGGAATGTCATCTTCACATTAAGTTGTTTCACCTCGAGATCTAAATAGGCAGCGAGATCGAGGACAGCTTGAATAGACGTGAGCTTCATGATGGGTGAGAAAATCTCTTCAAAATCGATGCCTTTCCCTTGACCAAAATCTTTCACAACTAACCTCGTCTTGTACCTTGATTGTAAACTATTCTCTTATGGCTTCAATCGAAACATTCATTTATTTTTGAGGACTCACTTTTCCTTGACATATTCACTAGCTTATATGTATTGTTTTCCTACAAAAAATTCATCTCTTTCTCTATTGCCTTCATCCACTCCTCACTATGCTATTGCTCCATGGCTTCGGAGTAGGACTCAAGCTCCTCCGCATTCATTAATAGCACGTAATCTTGTGGTGGATATCTCGTGGATGGCCTTCACTCTTTTGTAGATCTTCGGACCTACTATACAGGTGGTTCAACATGCGGCTCAGTCTGAATACCATCCATACTCTCCTCAGCCTCATGACTGTTATATGTATCATCATCTGTAGTTGCTCTTCGATCATTAAGACTCATCGAAGAAATATCTAGGCATAAGTCTACAAGGCTGCTCGAGATCGACTTCAGCTTGTTAGGATTCTCGAAGTCATCGATCATTTGATCCTTCAAGAAAATAACATCATGGCTATGTACGATCTTCCTCTTCATAAGATCCCACAACCAGTAGCCGAACTGTCCATCCTCACCACAACCCAAGAATATGCATTGCTTCACTTTGGTATCTAGTTTGGACCTCTCATCCTTAGGAATATGTACGAACACCCTACATCTAAAGACCTTCAAGTAATTGTAAGAAACATCTTTTTCTAACCATATTCTCTATAGTGTATCACCCTCAAGAGCATAGGAAGGAGAAAGATTAATGATGTGAACCTCAGTCATCAATGCCTCTCTTCAAAATATCTTCAATAGTTTAAAATAAGAGAGCATGCTCCTGATCTTCTTGCAGATCATCTTGTTCATCCTTTCAGCAACCCTATTCCACTGTGGTTTTTTAAGCACCATCTTCTCCAATTTGATAACATTCTGTTGATAGTATTTCTTAAAAGAACCTCTGTATTCACCCCCATTATCCACCAATATGCACTTCAGCTTTCATTCAATCTCTCTTTCAACAGAGATGTAAAATTACTTGAATATATCGAGCATCTGGTCCTTTATTTTCAAAGCATATGCCTAAACTTTTTGAGAGTCTAGTGATTATCAATAAAATCATGAAGTAAGAGCATCCACTAAGAGTTTTATCAATCATAGAACAAACAATACTATGAACAAGATCTAATACACCAGCTTTTCTTTTAAAGAAAAGATTTCAAAAAGAAATTTGGATTTGCTTATCCATCAGGCAGCTTTCACATGTCTTCAATCCAAAACTATCAATAGGAAGAGCATTCTTCTTGATCAAAATTGACATCCCTTTTGGCTCATATGTCCCAATTATCGGTGTCACAATTCTGAGATAGAAGATTTTTTCACTATGTTTACCTCCTCCTTATCGAGCTTGGTTGTATGAAGTAGAGAAAGCCTTGCTTGATATCTCTAACTGCTACTAGCAATTTTTTGGTCAGCTTCTACTTGTCGTCTCCAAACACACTATAGTAGCCCTCCTCGTCTAATATCCTGTCGATAATAGGTTCAAGCAGATATCTGGTACATATCAAATATTCTTTAATACTAGCCTGTACCTCAAGCTCGTGATCAGCACAATATCCCTGAGGTTAATAATTTTTTATTCTCTATCGATCTTCATCTTTATCATCCCAAAGTCACTAGAATGATAAGATGAGAATAATTTTTGCCTCACTATAACATGATACAAAGTGGCCGAATCGATCATCCAGATAGAATCTTAGCTAGTAGTACCTGCAAAACCATCATCTGTTGTGCTATAAACAATAATCACCTCTCCATCCTTACCTATGACTGTCGTTTCATTGTCCGAGCTGAAGTCATTATCTAATTTATTCTTCAACTTCTCCTTCAGTAATCAGCAGTCTTTTTTAAAGTGACTCCTTTTACCGTAGTTGTAACATCTGCCACTTTAGGACTAAGATCTTCCCTATGATTTAGTGCGGCCATCATCTGAGTTAGATTAAGAGTTCCTATATTTGCTTCTTCTCTTTCTTTCCATGATAGGGGCCTCATTATGGCTCAAGACCCCTTGATCCTTTCTCTTGGCCTCCTTATTACGCATACAGTCTTTCACCGTTGCCAAGACTATCAAATGCTCTGATGAAAAATTACTTAGAGACACCACCAGAGTCTCCTAACTATCGGATAAGGAATTCAATAATAGTAGGGCCTGGAGCTCCTCATCTAATGCCATTTTCATCACGGCGAGCTAGTTCACCATGTCTAAAATGTCACTTAGATGCTCCGCCATGGAAGCCCTCTCTTTATATTTCATGTTTATTAGTTTGTCAATTAGAAATGCCTTATTTTGCACCATCTTTCTCTCATATAGGCTTTTCAGTTTCAACCAGAGGCTATGGATGTTAACCTCTATTGAAATATGATGGAAGATGCTATCATCAATCCATTGCCGAATGAGCCCAATAGTTTTGCGATTCAGTTTCTCCCATTCTCTGATATCTTATTGGGCTGAGCAATAACTCCCTCGATTGAATTGTAAAGATCTTTGTAGTAAAGAAGATCTTCCATGTGAGGCTTCCAAATCGAGTAGTTGGTTGATATCAATTGGTTCATAGTGCCCGATGAAGATTGATCTTCCATCTATTAGCGTCTCAATTCTTTCTTCAGTACTCTGGATTCGGTGGAATCTAGCTTTGATACCACTTATTCAAATTTGAGTAATCTAAATAATAGATAAAATAAAAATAAAAATCATACTAACGATAATATCAAAGGCACAGAAAAATTACAGCAATCAAAAAAATATCATATTTAATGTGGTTTGGCCAAAGCATACGTCCACACAGGGATGAGAGTAAGAAAGAGCTTTCACTATAATAATAGTTTAGAGTATAAAATTTTTTCTAACATCATGCCAGAAATATCACTTCTAATATAAGAAATAAAAAATTTAAGATTAAATAAATCTCCAGTAGAACTCTTGATGGAATGATTCTAATTCAAGATTAAGCGAACTCCTCCAATCGATGTTCTTCAATCTGCTTTTTTTGAACGAAGTACTCTCCAAGCATCTCTTATTCTCTCTCTCTCTTTCTCCTTTTAATGGCTCATGGCTCTACCTTTTTCTGTAGTCACATTTTCACATCCATGGACTCCACTTTTATAGATAAAAATTAGAGTACTTTATGGACTCGTCTTTTATGTCTACATTTTTTTCGAGCCACAAAAGGCTTCTGTCCATCGCTAGTTTCTGTGTGGTACTCAAGCTCCACGCACGCCCCCCCCCCCCCCGCCACCCCATCCCAAGGTCCCATATGAGGGACCACACCAATATTTTATGCTATAGGAACTAGTATATGCTATGACATGGGATTACTTTTAACTAAACTTTAATTTATGATGCTATGTCTAACTGGATGACTTTTATTTATTTTTATTGATTGTATGCCTATTTTATGTTGATTGGCAAGTATGGTAAATTGGTATAGATGTCTTTTATTTATTTACTAGATGCCTATTTTATTTTTATTGGTAGGTTTAGTTAAATGGCATGGATTGAACGAAGTACTCTCCAAGCATCTCTTATTCTCTCTCTCTCTTTCTCCTTTTAATGGCTCATGGCTCTACCTTTTTCTGTAGTCACATTTTCACATCCATGGACTCCACTTTTATAGATAAAAATTAGAGTACTTTATGGACTCGTCTTTTATGTCTACATTTTTTTCAAGCCACAAAAGGCTTCTGTCCATCGCTAGTTTCTGTGCGGTACTCAAGCTCCACGCACGCCCCCCCCCCGCCACCCCATCCCAAGGTCCCATATGAGGGACCACACCAATATTTTATGCTATAGGAACTAGTATATGCTATGACATGGGATTACTTTTAACTAAACTTTAATTTATGATGCTATGTCTAACTGGATGACTTTTATTTATTTTTATTGATTGTATGCCTATTTTATGTTGATTGGCAAGTATGGTAAATTGGTATAGATGCCTTTTATTTATTTACTAGATGCCTATTTTATTTTTATTGGTAGGTTTAGTTAAATGGCATGGTGCCTTTTATTTATTTATTAGATGTGTATTTTATATCTATAGGCAAGTATGGTTAATTGACATGGATGGATCATGCTAAATCTTTTATACTTTTTTTCTTATTTTATTTTAATGGGCTAAATCATTTCTAATAGGTAGCCCTGATATTGATGGTCAAAATTGGTTAAATATAGCCAAGCCTGATTACCTATAATATTATCGTAATATCATTTTAATAGCCTACTCAAAATAAATATCTGTAATGATGATGATGATGATGATGATGATGATGATGATGATGATGATAAATATTATTATTACTACTACTACTACATGATTTAAGATTGTAAATGAAAAATATTTAATCAAATTATAGAATAATTATTATATATTAACGTGTAAGGTTATTAATAATATTTTATACATTATCACTGTCACTACTTGGTGATATATCAAATACAGTGAAATTCTATTTCCAGTGATACACCAAATATATTAATCATACATCATCCTAGTATTTGTGCATTACCCCAATGCCTGTATCACCTCAACGATCACATCACTGATCATGTACCAAACAGTACCTTAGGTTATAAGCCAAACATTAAACATTAATTACATAATGCATATGTTCTTCCTCTTTTCTTTCGCCCAGCGAAACTAGTAAATGGCGACGATTAGAGCATGCACTAAATACCCTGTCTCAGGGTCCATACACGTTCAACTCCTATAAGAAGACACCCCATTTCCCCCCGGTCTCTCTACGGAGAAGAGAAATTGAGACAAAGTCTCAAAGCCAAAGGTGCAGGACAGTGCCAACTCCATGGAGGCAGGCTTAGGCTTCGAGGTGGCCAAAGGCAGCGAAGCTATGGTGGACTTTGATGATGATGGCCGTGTCAAGAGAACAGGTCCAATCTTCTCTCCCCCTTCCTCTCACTTCTATTTGTCGCTCTTCCTACTGATACTGTCCATACTTTCTCACACAGTCGATGGTTATCTTTGGTAGATTCTATAGTTTTTTTCATTTCATTTGAACCTCTGCGTGGATCATTGGGTTTTGTAGGAACATTGCTGACTGCTAGTGCCCACATCATTACTGCAGTGATTGGGTCTGGAGTGCTCTCTCTGGCTTGGTCCGTAGCTCAGCTGGGCTGGGTGGCTGGGCCTACAGTTCTCTTAGCTTTTTCTCTCATCACTTGGTTCTGCGCTAGATTGCTTGTGGATTGCTATAGATCTCCCAACCCAACGTACGGCAAAAGGAACTACACTTACAGGGATGCCGTGAGATCCTACTTAGGTAGGGGATGTTCAGATTAAACTAGTAATATGTTTTGCTCGGACTCAAAAGACAAGAAATGCAAATATGTTCGGAAAAAGATCTTCTTGTTTTGTTTCTCTCTCCTTCATTTCATTTTGATTTTGATTCTCTTCCTTTTCGTCTCTCAGGAGGAATGAACTATAAACTATGTGGAGTGGCTCAGTATGCTAATCTCGTAGGAGCTGCCATTGGGTACACCATCACCACAGCCATCAGCATGGGGTTACCTACCAACTAAACCCATTCCCACAAGCAAATTCTTATGCAGGCTCACTACTTGCATGTACTCACTTTTGGCTGGTTTATTTTTTATGTCATTAGGGCCATAAAAAGATCCAATTGCTTTCATAAGCATGGCCATGATGCAATATGTGAAGCATCGAACAATAAGAACATGATCATCTTTGCAAGCATTCAGATAATCTTGTCTCAAATACCCAACTTTCACAAGATTTGGTGGCTCTCAATTTTGGCAGCCATCATGTCCTTCGCTTACTCTTCTATTGGGCTGGGGCTCTCAATTGCCAAAATAGCAGGTTTCTCCTTCTCTCTGATCTTTTTTTTTTTTTTTTTTTTTTTTTTGGAAGGTATTAAACCCTGTCTCGAATGTCACAAATGCTTGCGTCTTTGTTAATGCAGAAGGGATCGCTGCGAGGACCACCCTAACAGGGGTCACTGTTGGGGTGGACGTTTCTGCAAGTGAGAAGGTGTGGAGGGCATTTCAAGCTCTTGGGAACATAGCCTTTGCCTTCACTTACTCCAACGTTCTTATTGAGATAGAGGTCAAACCATTAAAGTACTTTGGCATTTATTTCAACCTAACCTCCAGTTATTTAGCGTACAGAAATTATAAAAAATTATCTAAACATCAGTGCATGTGGATGCTAGTTTTTGTTTAACCAGTAAGGCTGTTAGACGAGCAAGCTACTTGCAAATGAACAGTGGTTCAAATCCAGCTTCATTAAATACAAAACATGGATAATAATATGTTATGCATAGTTATAATTATCATTTATAAATAAATAAATCTAATTATCTATTATTAATCTGGCAATAACAAAGTTTACTTATCATGGAATGTTTTGCAACTATAGTTTGAGATATAATTGCAGTAATTAGCTGAAAGTGTGCATGATGAAAATAGAAAACATGCCAAATAAAAAGAACAAAAATATATTTCGTTCAAATGGTCACTAAAGCACACCAAAACAGGAATCAAAATAATATAGCACTCGAAACTGAAACAAGATGAATTCAATGCCTAAATACTTAACCTTCAACTCCAACACAATGCCTTCTTCCAATAAGACCCGATCCAAATTGACACGGGATTTTTTGCAGGACACGCTAAAATCAGATCCACCAGAGAACCAGGTCATGAAGAAGGCCTCAAACATAGGCGTGTCCATCACAACGGTCTTCTATATGTTGTGTGGTGTCCTGGGGTACGCTGCTTTTGGGAACGATGCACCTGGCAACTTCCTCACTGGATTCGGTTTCTATGAGCCATTTTGGCTCGTTGATGTTGGAAATATTTGTGTAGCCATCCATCTCATCGGAGCATACCAGGTATGATCTCCACAGAACTAATTAGAAAAGAACGCATTACGTACTCAAACATACGTAGATACATATATAAATATATAAATACATCTTTTTTAAAATCGGAAATTTGCGAATATACCTCTCAAACAAACAACACAAAGGCTTAAAGTTTGGATGACAAAAGTCAATGCAACAAGACGGGAAGAGTATGCGAAGACTTTTGTCAGATGTCTGTATGCATTTACTACAATAAGGCCAACCACCTTGCATTAATTCTCCTTAATATTAAATGCTCGGTTGGAATCCAAACCAAACTTAATTAAAACTATGAAAAAAAATAATTGCTCTACCTCTTGGTAATTAATAGAGAATGTGGCGTTTCTTGCAGGTGTTTACTCAGCCAGTTTTCCAAGTTGTTGAGAATTGGTGGCACGGCCGCTGGAGCCGTAGACACTTGCTGACCATTGAGCATGTTGTCAGCATTCCCTTCCTGGGTGACTACCCGTTCAGTTTCTTCCGCTTGATTTGGAGAATACTTTATGTCATCTTAACCACTGTGATCGCCATGATATTTCCTTTCTTCAATGACTTCGTTGGTTTGATCGGAGCTGTGTCATATTGGCCCCTCACAGTGTATTTCCCTATCGAGATGTTCATTGCTCAGGCTAAGATAGGCAGGTTCTCTGCAACGTGGACATGGCTCAAGGTCTTGAGTTTTGGTTGCTTGTTAGTGGCTCTACTTGGAACTTGTGGGTCACTCCAAGGCCTTATTCACAGCGTTAGAGGGTATAAGCCCTTTAAAAGTGCATGAAGCATGGTGAAGCACTAGCACCACTAGGGAGGTTAATTCCACTTGAATTTGTCTTTTTTTCCTTTTTTTTTTCTGTCCTTTTTTTTTTTGCTTAAGCATGTTTTTTTTTTCTTTGTTTTCCAGAAAAATTAGCATGTAATTAACGAGTTGTTATCATAAAAAAACTATGATCAAGTTTGGGATCAAATCCTTGATAGAAGCTCCTAGCTGACATGAAATACCATAGTAATTGTTTCAAAACTTTGGGATCAAATCCTAGCTTTTTCATGATTTTTTTTTCCTTTTTTTTTTGGGGGGGGGGGGGGGGGGGGGGACAAAGCTTTTTGATGATTAAAAATATTTTAGTTTAATTTACTGGAGCAAGCAAGCCAGCAACCATGCATGCACGTATACTAAAGCGAAATTTTAATCTCACCAGCTAGAATAGAATGGTCATATCTTAATTAGAGGAGCTTGAGTAAAGAATCTCACATAGATAATTAAAACAAACTGATTCCACATCAAGGAACTGAAATGCACGAGAGAATGATACTCAAATAATTAAGGACTTATTTAGTTTATGAGAAGAATTTTTTTTTTGAAAAATTATTTCTGAGAATAAGATTTTGGTATATTTGATTGGCCATATGAAAGTGACTTATTATAGAGTAGCTTATATTTGATTAAAAACTTATTTTTCTAGAAAAATTATATAAAATACCTATTATACCTTGAATAGATATAAAATTGTACCTTTTGGATCTTAAATTTAATATAAATATAAATATTATATTTATATTGATATAATTATAAAATTAATATATCATAAAATAATATTAAATTATAATAATTTATTATATTAATATAATACTAATATATTAATATAATATTAATATATTAATATAATAAATTTATTAAAATAGATATAAATTTAATATCAAATACAATGCTATATTAATATAAATGTTATATTAATATTAATAAAAATATTATATTAGTGTAAATATTAAAATATAATTAAATATTATAATATTAATTAATATTAATATTATATTAATATAAATATTAGGATAATATTAATATAATACTATATCACTATTTAGTATTTTATTCTAATCATTCATTGCTATTTTATAAAATTTTAATCATGGATCTTAAAAAGTTATTTTTGAAAAAAAAAATATCATCAATTCTCATCCTATGGGAGTGCTAAAACCTATCTCCCCCATGAATTTCTACTTTCCATAAAATATGAGAAGTATCTTCCCATATGAAGAGGTTTTTTCACTATCTCTCCTCTTAAAACTCTAATCAAACAAAAAATCTTCTCTCCTCTTTTCAAAAACTCGCTTCTCCCCTCCACTTTTCGTGGACCAAACGGGTCCTATAACAAAATCAAAAAGCCAAGATCACTGTTTTAAAAGAAGAATGTTTTGGGTAGCCTATCCAGGCACCTATATTATATTTTTGAACTAAGTTTAACTATAGAAAATGATATCAAATTATAAATTAGTATTTCTTATTGTTGCATATAATCATTTTAGACATTGACTGGGATTTCACATATAATTAATGGAAGTATCTATCATGCTGTTTTTTTCCTTTTCCTTGATTAAATTAGAGCATAAAAACCAAGGGAAAAAGTCAAGAGAATGAGCCAAGTCACGGATCTATGAAATGCCACTATATACAAAAAGTTATTTCTACGGTACTTCAAAAATGTAGTTACCAAACTACAAATAATTTTTTATAAAAAAATTACTTGGTAAAAGCTTTATTTTTTGAAAGCTCTATTTCCGGAGCCCAAAAAGCCCGGCCATCAACAATAATTTCAAATAGAACCTTGAAAGCACATGGGTCAACAAATTTGGACTTAGAGATAGATTTGTCAAAAGAAACAACAGGTTCCGATTTCCTAGATACACCTAGGTGTGTGGTAAAAGAATACAATTACTCTCATTGCATTTATAGTTCTTATCGGAAGTTGTAGAAAGACGAATTCATACAATACATGTTGGAAAAAAAAAGCAAACACACTAATCTATGGTCCGGACTTGAGAATTGATGTGTGTACAGACAACGTGGCAGATTGGCAGCTAAATTAAAGTATAGGACCACCAGAATGATATCTCCAGATCTCAATGTACACCTGATCTTCGTAAGGATGACCGTTTCCTTAAAATCATCTTTCACGACATCCGATAGAGGAAATTCAAGTGGGATAAAACCCCAGTACAAATTTATATCATTTCTGGCCTGGCATTGCTAGCGAACGCAAATATTGGAGTTGGATGGTTGCATAATAGAAGTGATGCCATGTGACCGTGCTTTGTGTACACAAAAATGGTATCACCACCGAGGTTATTAGCTCCACATTGAGAGTAGAAAGCTGTAAATCTAGCCAAATAAAAGAAGAAAGGAAAAAGGTATAGAAGTGAGTACAATTGATGTCACAATTTTCTCTTGAGTAACAAGATTAAACATGACGTATAAGTTAAAACCGAATCTCAATCGTTGCCATCAAAATCCAGCCTGATGAAATTTAAGAAATCAAGAGGCTGCAGGTGGTCTGCTCGGAGTGGGGATCCAGCCTACACAACGACATGATCAAAGATTGTCAGAGTTGATCTGGCAAGAGACCCTCTATAGCCTAAAACAGACGGAACTTTGATAGAACAGAATAGAAAAAGAGACATGAAAGTATGAGTTATTAAGAGTAAAGAGCGCATCAAAGATGAGATCTCTATACCTAGACATGTTTATAGAGAGATGAGGGCATGATTTCATTATGCTCCAACTCCAAAATCAATAAAAGACTTGTAACTGTCCGCCCTTTACCATGCACCTTAACTACATCGGGCTATAACCTCTCCTCCTGATCTGCCTGGGTACTGATCATACTTGCCACATGTCACACTATCATTAGATAATTGACCGGAAAAGTAATGGCCGTTGGGTGCTAAATTCGAGCCATATCATCCAAAATTTATTATGCCTTAATTAAATCTAGCCACCCATCGCTTGCAAATGTGATAATAACACATCTGGAGCAGAACAAAGATAAATTCAGCTTCATGCAATAATGAATGTATATTGGAATCAATTATTACTCCATACCCTAACAAGCACATTACCAGTAACATAAGAAAGCAAAAGAACAAACACATTTCTACAGTGCAGTTCGAAATCTGCTCAGCAGTATGATCAGGCAAGGCCTCTGAATGTTGAAGCAGGAAGAGAATGTCTTGCTGCTTTTCCTTTCAACGCCATGATTCCATTCTTCCGCTAGCCAGGCACAAGATAGAGAGAGCCTTCTGTTGACAATTAGTCCCACATTGGATATGTTAGAGGATTACCTCCCTTTTGCCTCCTTTTCTCTTTGGCCTTTTTTTTGTTTGTTGCCTCCCACCTCCTTTCATTGGCTGAATGAATCTAGGTGGTGATTCACCTCCCTTAACATTCAACAGGAAAAAAAAAAAAAAATTTCAAAGTCCAGGAGTCTCGAGGCTATTTCATTGTTCGGTTGTATAAATAGACCACAACATAGGGAACTGCATGAGTTTTTTTGTTATTTGTCTCCACTAAAAATGAAGGAAAAAATGCTTATGACACCAAAACTTATTATAAAAAAGAAAGAATATAAGGAGCATAACCCTACAACATTTGAACTCCTAAATCCAAAAATTGGACTCCATTGTCTCATTCTATCGAAGATGATGCCAAAACTTATTAGAAAACAGAAAGAATATAAGGAGTTTAACCCTACAAGTTTTGAAATCCTAAATCCGAAAAATGGACTCCATTGTCTCATTTTATTAAAGATTCCTCACATACCTCCCCATTCAAAAGAATCTGTCTTTGTTGGGTGCTTCCTGGAGGAACATGTTTTCCTCTCCTTCCATCGCAGGTTCAATAAGGGTTTTTTATTTCCTCAAAAGCATAAGGAATAATTTGTTTGATACGATTTATTCATTAATGCCATTTGTTGGCTTTTCCTGAGTCACAAAATATCAGACATTCCAAGAATTTTCTCGAAATTTGCACCAGAGATTTCTTCTAAATATGCTTTTGTATATTTGATCACTTCAAAGGAATTAAAAACCTATATATTTGATCACTTTTAAGGGGATTAAACATCCAAAAGCCTTAAACCATTTCTTTGATTCATCGCTTAAGTAATTTCCCTGAAAAACAGATTCACTGCCTGAATAAATGGGGCCCATAATATTTTCTCTAATGTTTGTTCTACGAGAATATAGGGAAGCAAAATAGGAAAACCTTACCCAAACTATCGAATACATATACACATACATATTCAATTGCTTGACACTATTTTTCTATCATTTGATTCCTACCATCCGACCTACCATTTGACCACCACGAGTTCACCTTTCTGAAAGTACTTGAAATTCCTCTGCACAGATCCTTTTTCCTTGGGCTGTAGTGTACCTCGACATAGATCTTCAGCAACTTGTGTTTAACCATGTCGAGGACTGCAGACAAGATTCTGGATCCTTTGGTTTGGTGAACAAATTACAAAAATGAATGCGGTTCTCCTAATGCATCTTTTGAAATTGAAGCTCCACATGAATCAATAATGAAGTTCGCTTGTATAAACCAAGGTCTTGCTAACATGAAACAAAAATATTTGCTATAATGCTATAACTGAATATACATCTTGCCCATCCTTTCCTAAAAAAAGAACATAGGGATCCAAAAATGGAAGATGTAACAATCTGGACATTGTCTCAGAGAGAGAGGCTCGGTGAAATAGATATTTCTATGAAGATGATAGAAAGATCCTATGAAACTTTTCTGTTCCCTGGAATTAGCTTTGGGCCTTTCGGCCCATCAGTGAGATACCACTTTAAAAGAACTAGAATTCTATCCTTTGTCAAGACCTACGGACCAAAGGACAGCCTTAGATAGACAGTTTTTATGAGACGTAGGCCTCTCGAAATGGAAATCGCAAGTGCCTCATCTTCAACAATATCAAAACCTCAACCTGAAAGTCTTTCCTATATGCTCCATCGGAGTGAAAGCAGGTTCATCAAGGTTCTTTGATGATGCATCTACCCTGTTTCTGCAGCACAACAAGCATGGCAAATGCTGCTGAGTCTCGTGAGCTCTTCTTATCTGTTTGAGGCTCACCCACCAGATTTATAGCTCCAGAATTGGGTATATGCAATGTGATGTTTGATGTGTAACTATTGAATCCTGTTGCCCCATGCAATACAATTGGCGTTCTGCTCAAAAGTTAAGGGCACAACATAAAATAGACTCAGGTAAGAACTAGTAAATATAAAAGCATAAGATTCAAGCTTTATTGAAAAAGGTTGACCTGGTTCACTTAATAAGATTTGCTTCATATTTGTGACAAAGGATAACTTCTTGTTTCACTGTGATATGAAATCACAATGTCAGGCTTCATCCACTAATACACCTTACTCATATTTTATCACTTTCCATTCATGGTCATGTAAATGGATTTACTTCTTTGTTGTTTAATCCAAGTCTGCTGGGGCTATACATACCTGAACTTTTGTTCTGTTGATTCAAATTCAGGCATCGGCCACCTTGATATCGCACAAAGCTTAAATAGAGCATTCCTTGGTCCTCCTTTTTGGTTCTTCATTGAGAGAACTGGAACATCTGAGATTCATACACCAATCAACAAAATTGTCAGATCATGTAGAGAGAGAGAGAGAGATGAAAAGAACCGTCATCTTTTTTCTTTTCTGTTTGGGTCATGTTTATTTAAGTTGTATTATGATGAGCTCTTATTTGGAGAAAAACTTTCTTCATTTGTTTTACTTGACTGCCTGGCATCAAGTGAAAAGCTCATTAAAAAAAGAGGTCGGCTTGCTTGCAAGGTATCTATGTGCTGAATGTTATGAACTTATGATCTTTCATGTCATGTGTAGCTGGCCAGCATTTGTATTTTAGAGTTGAAGTTTCAGCACACATACTAAATTTTCTATGGAGCATTCAGTATGAGTAACATACTTTTAGGTTGCGATACATTTTGATTCTTACCTCACTTATATGTTGTTTACTTTCTTTTCATTTTTTTGATTTAGACGTGCTTGTGGTGTGCATGGAAAATTGAAAATATATGACTTGTGTACCAATTTACATGTTCAGCTAGAAGACAGGGTACATGATACAGCTTGGTGGTGCATTTTGCACTTCCTTCGGATGAATCGATCAACTACAAAATCAGTGGAATAGCAACATCTATTCTTACATTCCATAAGATTGAAGTGCTGAGAAATGCATTTGACAAACACATACGTGGATTTTGTTTACCACCCAGTGCTTCTAGTATCAGGTTAATAATCGACACAGCACAGATCAGGAGATCTACCAAATCGAATGGTCAAGACCTACCACAGTTTACATTGAACCATTGAGGCTCTGGAGGGCACAATCTTTTACACAAATAGCAAATTTTATGATATTGCAGTTGTTGAAATGTATCTTAAGATCTACATTTATATCTTATAGCTCCCAGCCATACTGTATTGGTTACTGGGTCAGAAAATGGCTAAAATCTACAGGTGTGTTTTAGGGACAATTTTGTGCTGAATTTTTGAATCACAGTCATATTAAAGTCCTTCAGTCAGATGTCAGGTCATGAATGGAAGTTTAGGGTTAGGATTATCAGAGCTCTATTAGATACCTAACAAAAGGCTTATAAGATAAGTTTTGAGTGCTGATGTGAATCATCACTTTACCTTAATTTTTTATGCAATTTTCTTTTAAGAAAAAAACAAGCATCGCAGATGAGCTTGTTCAAAGTTAAATCTAGTCTTTTAGATTGACATCTGGCCCCTATTGAAGTTACCTTGGCTAGGAAGAATTCAATATCACTCATAAGGGCAAGCACGAGGTCAAGAGCTGATTGAAAAAATTTTCTCAAATTTCCATGGATTATTTCTTAATCCATGAACTCAACTTGCTACCTATGGAACAAAAGTAGTTGCAGGTTTAGGATCACATGGAAAATCTATCCCTATTTATACAAATACAGTGATTTGAAAGGTCAATAACTTCTTCATCCTGTTTCTTAGAAAAACAAAAGAAAGACCACAGTTTCTGAAAAGTCAGCGTGTTCATATATTCATATTCAAAAGGAGTACACAAGCACCTTTATTTACAAAATTCTTATTTATTCTATACACAGGATACTCAATAGAACCATGTCTAAAAGCAAATTTGACAGAAGATAGGTACCTGGCTCCTTCAGCTTGGAAGTACTAATCTCCTTAACAAGAACATTTAATTGACAACTTTGCTCCAAAAAAGAACCTGCCGATGGTTCCAAAGACAGCAAGCACTCAGGCACATTTTGTAAGTCGGTTCTAACAATTTCCATGTGTTTGGGAGGCCCAGAGAGTTTGACACTTGAAGTTGAACAGAGGTTATCAACTTGTTGCCTCTTTTTGGATGCATATTGAGCATGTGAAATTCCTCTCGTCTGCCACAAAAAAGGAAAAAAAAAATTTCCCAGCCTCTGGTAAAGGAAAAATAATAGGAATTTTGCATTTTTTTAATTTTTCTCCTTGCATAAATACATGGTTCAATACTTAAAAAATGGTTACCAAATAACTTATCTAGGATGACAACAAACATACGTGCATCCAAGGAGAATCAACAAACCTCCAGATCTTTTAACAGCTGGAGAGCTGCTTGTGCCTTTGCAGTCTTCCTCTGCAGGTTACAGCCATGTCTTACCAATAGATCTTCCTCAAGTTGTATGCTAAGTTCAGCAACAACCTGTACTCCTTTGTAGGTAAATTGTGTACGTAGAGGATATCCCATACGGTTACATAACTCAACCAACTCATGCAGAGGAGGTAATTCAAGCTTGTCAGGTGCAACCATGGGAGAAAGTAGTGGTTTGAAAACCTCCAAGACTCTATCTAGGTTAAGATCTGTATCGATCAGGACCGCTCCTGCAATACTTTCCAACAGATCTCCAAGAGCCTAAATTAGATAAAAGTCAGTAGCATCTCCGGAAGAGAAGTGCCTAGTGAATAATGACAAGGAGATGCTTGCAAAACTCCTAGTTTAGTATTTAAATTTTTGAGTTGTAAGAGAAAGGCTTCAATATGACTAGGTCCAAATACATTCAAAAAAATAAGACAAATAAATAATCAGATCATAGCATGGACCAACCTTTGGTGCTTTAGGCATGGCAAAAAATGTGACCGAGTCACCTGTACCTTGAAATTCAGATATGTCTTTACGATATTCTCTAATTTTCAAAGCCCGTCAGAAGCATGCTGAAGATGTTTTTCAAAGTTATGCCTCACCGTTGCTTGAGCAAAATTTTCGTTACTAACTAATGCTGAACGCAAATCAGACAGTTCCCCTGGATCAAGATCCACATAAGTCTGAAAGAGATACCAAGTTATGAGCACACCCAGCAGAGTCTCCCAGAACTTCAAGCCGCTGGTAGCATTACAAGAAAAAAGATTAGAGTGAATAAAAGATTTTTGTGCACATATGCAGCACTTTTATCACTGTAAAAGGAACATTATTTAGAGAGGGGGGTCCAAGGGGAAAGAGAAGAGATGCTGAAGAAAAGCACTTAATTCATTGCATCAAACCTGATAACAGTATTTAATTCCTAAAACACGATGAGATGGATGCGTGATGGCTTCCAATAATAAACCCTTATTTGAAAACCTATAATCAAGTTTTGATTCCAACCCACCAATTTGATTGCCTCTAAGATGATGCAACCAGAGAGATGAGTTCATTTTCGCTTCCTCAATCATTACTGGCTCAGGTGAGACATCCATGCCCAACCACCTTAGCAATGAAAGGGCAGCACCTAAACCACCACCAACATAATATGCTCCTATCAGTACTTCAACACAGTCTGCAATAGTTTTTGGGCATATCCATCTATGACCCTTATCACACGCCTTCCCAACCACTATAGATGCTTCCTCAGACCAATATGCATTTTCAAGAGGCACTTCAGAAGTGTCTACCCCACATGTGCAAGGCAAGGGGTGCACACAGATTTGTCCAGGAGCAACCCAACGTCGTGGATCAAATGGGCAGTCTCGAATATAACCCTGAAGATGGAAAGATTTAAAAGTTGCATCAAGAAAAAATAAGAAAGATAATATAGAATTATGATAAGCATATAAATACAAATGAACCATTCATTTCTTGAAAAATCATAATCAATTCATTAACAGAGAGAGTATCCAATTGCACTTAATAACTCACTACAGGATTAGGACGCAAAATTAATGAACTTGCGATTATAGTATACAATCTATCACACGTGTTTGCTAACTAAACTAAACAACTTATTTAAAATAAGATCTGAGTACTCCCCATAGCAGCAGGGTACCCTTTCTGAGCCCCCCCAACCATGTCTAGCCTGCACTAAATCTGTATTGACCTGTTCAGCTCAATACACCTTTCCTTATTTATTTATTGACATGTTTGTTTGTTTGTTTGTTTTGGACTTGTATTGGCCCATGCTGAGCCAGTTCTGATCCTGTACTGTGGCATGAATTGTATCCGTAGGTCATCACTACAATTACACTGTACTGTGGTATGAATTGAATCTGTAGGTCATCAGTACAAGCACACAGCTTGATTATTAAATCCTTGGTTTAAAACTCAAGTTGAAACTGAACCTGTTCACATCTTGTATTATCTGCTACAACTATAGAAGCTTAGCTTGAAAGTTTTATATGCATATCCTGAACACATGCTAAAATCTTATTTGCATGTCCATTTATAACATTTTAGACCATGCTTCGGATCTTTCTTTGCTGCTCCAGAATTTAAAATGTACATTTTTTAGAAGGTGTGGTCCTAAGCTGAGCGAAATAAAGGAAAATGATTCCTTTAACCAACCCTAACTAGTTTGGGATTAAGGCTTAATTAAGTTGAATTGTTCCTCATGTTGCAGTCATATTTGCTGCCAGCCCAGTCATAAAATTTACCTGGTGACCAAATATGATCAACTTCAGCTGTTTTTTTTGTAATGGCATACAAGTTTTGACATGGAACCAACAAAGAAAAATGAGACCATGTTTTCTAAACCAAGAAGATTCAACAAAATTGAAAGATGTGACCCAACTCTATTCTTAGTTGGGATGAGACTAAATTTGCTTTCTATCCAAGGTTCCATATATACATACATACATATATATGTAAATCAAAAGAAGTATATTACTACCACAATGACACAAAATATTCATCACAAGAGCAAACAAAACTACAAAATAAGGTAAACTGGAGATACTTATTTTAGAATTGAAAATTTGATGAGCATTGGAAAAAACATGAATGTAGACTCACAAAAAAAGGACAGTTACTGTGGAATTAATCCTTACTAATTGACTAGAATACATGCCAACACCTTAATCACATTTACCACCTTCAAAATTATAAGACAACTACTTTATAAACATCTTGGCATTCTGTAATTGAATTTCCATTCAAATGATCTGAAGTGGCACATGTCTAAACAACTTAAGAGGACAAACATGTCACATACCTGCAGGTAGCGATGAGTTCCTAGCTTGTGAAGTGTCGAGTTAGAAACTATCCAAGATCTGTATTCAGATAATTGTCCTTCACTCTTCATAGGATACTTTCAGAAAAAGATGACAACTCACAATGTACTTTGCACATGCAGCATGTTTCTTTAACACTGAATCTCCCAACGTACTTTAACACTGAATCTCCCAACAATTCCAGATGTTCCATAGAAAAGCCATCAGAGCATCTTGATGTTGTTATTGCTTCCAGAATCTGATCAAAAGAAAAGCGAAAATGAGGACAGTGATAAAGGAATAGTTGGCATACAGTATTTTGAAAACAGGACAAACAAATCAAGAAGACAAACCAATCAACTTGATATACTCTGGTTGTTGTAAATGCAGCACGTTTCTTCTCGTAGTTGGCTGGCCAATATCATTGACTCCAATCGATACATTACTGAAGGGAGTAAGTATGAAGTCCCCAAAACATCACTTGATACATTAAGATGGACCAACATCTCAGGAGGAATATGCACAAGAATATTTGATCTCTCACTAGAACTGATGGAACCATCTGCAACAGACATGAATGACATTGGCATATGAAAAATTGTGATATCAGCCTTTTAGGCATAGAAAATGCTGTATTACACATTCAGTGTTTAGAGCAAAGTTGATAAAAAGCACATGCACAATTTATATATTGGAAGTATGCATAAGTAATTTAGAGAACTAACTGAGTAAACTTTGTAGATAAAGATGGTAAGACCATACACAATTCTAAAAGTAGCTGATAAACCTACATACAGGTTACAAATGAAAAGTGAATTTGATATTCAATAATGCAGGAGATCACTTTGGAAGAACTTGGATGCCACATCACTATATGCAAGAACTTGAATAAAAGCAACTTCAGATCTGGCAGTTGAATATATCACAAAAAGATTTCAAGTAATGCTATGCAAGTAAATGATTTATATTATACACTAATATCATAAGATCATGCCAGCTCAAAGGGAAAAAAGGTCATTCCACATTCCTTTCCCCATTTAAGTTTTTTGATGTTTGAGTGGATGAAACAAGTTAGAGGCAATGCTTGTTGATGTTTAAGTGGATGAAAAGGATTTGGCTGTCATGTGGACGTGCATGTGTATATAAAGGAATTGAAATACTGGTTATTATTAATATATTACACAAACATATTCATGATATGAAAGATATTTGTTATTTTTCTATGAATCCTCTGGACTTTAAAGAACAGTTTTGGGTTTTCAGCCTCTTTCTTTAAAGAGGAGAAAAAAAGAAAGAGAATCTTTTAGCTTATAGTAAGCTAACATGATAAATCATCTGGAATCACAACATTTTCTTTTTCACTGAAAAGTGGCTTTTGCAAACAACAGAAAATTAGAAATACTAAATATTTCCCACAATAAAGAATGGTGTAATAGGTAAAAGCAACAGTACAGATGGCGGGTTTTACAGGCTTTCTATTTTTTACCTTTGTTACCATACACAGAAAATAGCATTTCATACCTAAAATGGGCATATATTTATTACTAGGCAACACATGTTCCTCACTAAAGACAGATGCTACACAAAATATATTTAGTCTAATGATGGAAGCTAAATATACAAAATGAACCTTTTTACTTGGTACTTGAAACCAGCAGATTGTAAGGATAGTGACTTTGCTTCACTAATAACAAAGGCTGTCCTGGATGCTGAAGCACAATGTTGTACCTGGACAGGTATGTAAACATAAATAATAAATTAACTGAGAGCAAAGAGAATATTATAACTAAAAATTAAATCTCCAAGCACTTACTTCTGATGGTAATAGTGTGAGAATGAATTGAATTTTGACCGTTTACCAGGGTTCTCATCAAATGGACTATCCGTGCACATATCATTCATTATGTTAAGGACAGCGTAGATCCTCCCTCTATGCACTGCCAGAACCACCATATCTTTAAGATATTGAGTGTAAACTGCTTGATTAGCCATGTGAACAATATTTGTCCCCTCACATTTTGTTTCATATGAGCTCGTAGTACAAGTCAGTGAACTTCTATGACAATCTTTTGAATATACATTTCTTAGAAACTAAACCACAGAAATGCATGCATTAATTCCCTTCCAGTTAATGTTCACAATGCCAGTACTTGTTGGAAATGGAGGCTCCATGGGTAGAAGCATGTACATGTATGAAGAGATCCATGGAAATTGTTTTTCATCTCCAAGCAAAAACTCGCTTGGTGTTTTACTATGGGAAATTAACTTCCCAAACAATCCATTGAAAAAGAATTCATGGAATAATTTTGATTTTGCCCCCTGAAATAAGTAATTAATTGTTGGTAAGGACATCTAAAGATAAGTGCTAGTAAGAAAAAAAGATCCTACTCAAATGTCGAGAATCATTTGTGCACAGAAACCTGGTTGGCATTTAACTGGATTTGCCCACATAGGGAAACAGAAGATCTGACCATCGTGTTCAAATGCAAGTGGAGTTCTATTTCTGTATTTGCTACATTGTCATCTAGTCTTGCCGCAGTTAAGAGAACAAATGGAGAGGAGCTACCACTGACTTGATTGCAAATAAACTTTATTTCATATGCATTTAGGATGACACCAGTGGCTTGAGATGCCCAAGTTCCTGATAATGCCCGAAGAGTGGTCATCCCATGAAGTTCTTTTCTTTTTGTTGTTCCTTCAAACACCACAAAAATAAATATTGAATCATTGGATACAGTTGAATCGCATAAACTAGGGATAAGCTTACAGAAATCCAATCCATCTGACAGGATGTTATCACATTAATATACTAGCTTGCCAATATGAATATTGGGAACAAGAACTGCATAAGCACACACTGAAGAAGAAATCTAAGATAATGCTAAAGGAAGAAAAAGGCAATAAATTTTGCATTCTATGTTTGTTCTTGACCAAATCAGTGGCAAGCCACTCTCATTTCATTAATAAATGAAATGAGACATGAACCTAAAACAAAGGAAACCAAAAATGAAAAAACAAAGAAGAAAAGGAGAAGAAAGAAAGGAGATGGCAGGAGACCTTATGCATCTGCACACACTTCTCATTACATAAAGCGCATTGCTTCATCATATCATGGGTTTGTCTTATATCATACAACCAGGACAGTAAGTTCAGAAGCAGTGCAAGAGATGGAAGCAGGAAACATTAGACTGAAGGATTCTAATAGCCCTTTTTTTTTGTTTGCTGCAAGAAATTATAGTTGCTTGTAATCACAAGTATGTGAACAGGGATGCTGAACTCGCCAAATATTTTCAAGAACTGAGGTCCACACTTAAGAATTTTCAAAGACCACAAAGAAGATAGGAAATTGAGGTCTGGTCCCTGCATTGACTGCCATTTTAACCGATGACTGAAATTTTATTTTTATCCCTTGTTTTTAGTGGCCACTTCATGCTTAATCCCTGGCCAATGTACAGGTTTGTTTAGAAAAAAAAAGGTATAACTGTGAATATAAACAGGCATAACTCTGTGCAAAAGCAGGCCCAACTGTGTCAAAGGACCAAGCATCAACTGGCTGCGAGGGTTAAAATTATTAAGGCTGTCAAACAAATGACAGGATGTTAAGTTTCTGAAGAATTTAAATAAAAAGAAAATCTATTACCATCACAACAACAAAGCCTTCTCCCACATGGTCACACCACGCTCACAGACAGCCAAACATCTAAACTGTGATGATAGAATACCAGCATAGAGTAAGCGCTCACTGTGCATCCATATGTTGCTCGTTTCCTAACCCGTATTATCATTATTGTCTATATACCTATATGATCACATATTACTTTTACACCCCTTAATTCCGAGTAGCATATAATTGCATTCAAAAAATGGTCTAATTAAAGTTTTATACAAAATAGCTTAGTTTTAAAATGCATAAATTGTTTTAAGTGTTTATATTTTTAAAACAGTTTATATTTTAAAACAGTTTATGCATCTAAAAACAATTTATGCAGTTTATGCATCTATATTTTAAAACAGTTTATGCATCTAAAAAAAATATATAAACAATTTATGCAGTTTATGCATAAATTGTTTATATATTTTTTTTTAGATGCATAAACTGTTTTATGCTTGAGGATCAAAGAAAATTTAGCATCCTAAGGCATCCATGCGAATAAATATTTAAATTTCAAAAACCGATTTCCCATTTTAAGTGAGAGTCCATATGGATTTTGGAACAACAAATGTGGAGAAGAGATGCAGCTATTTGGATTTAATGCATATGTCAGGTGCTAATTCGTCATTGATGGATTTTTTTTCCCCTGCAATGAATCAGCAAACCACTCCCCAATTTTGACAAACATCAGTTTACTATGATGTGAAGCAATTAGTCATGCAGATAAACGGAAACCAACAGCATCATTTACCTGCACCAGAATAATATTCATTTGTTCTTTTAATAAAATCATTCTCCCAAGTCTCTTCAAAAGAAAGTAGAGCATGACCCGTCACTGCTCCCACTTGCCCCATATGAACATTTAAGGACACAGACTGAATTCTGTTGCAATTCATGCTTACTGGACCTATTAGTCTGTGGAAACTCTCACTGAGATGTAATTGTGAAAGTCCAATTATTTCTTGCAAAAGTAGCAAGATAAAGTACATAAGGAAAATGTTTGGTGAATTAGAAGGAAAATAAAGTAATCAAAAGAATTTTGAAACTCATACATAGTCATAGCCAACATTGACATCAGATAATCTGAGGAAAATAAAGTAAATTAAGGATACACAATAAAACACATGCATACATATTCATGGAGGCAAATACACAGACAGACGGACGGACAAACATGCGCGCGCGTGCGCACACATAGAGAGAGTTTTATATAAGCATCTGCAGCTGTCAGCATGTACCATGATTGGTGCCAATGAGGTGTCGTCAAATGATGGACTGTGGGCTATGCCCCAATCTAAAAGCTAGTGGAGGAACCAATTTTACCGGACATTTATAGTTAAAACTTATCAACTTCCAGTAACAAAAAATGTGTGTGTAATCCCCTCTCATACACACACATGCACATATACACTCATACATATAAAAGGACTAAATTGCTCGTAAACCAAAATATGTTCTTGATACTTCATGTGCATCAAGTCATCGAAAAATCAATATCTATATTGTGCCACTAACTAATAACTGGATGTGGTTTAGGTTTGCTGTGAATTATAAACCAAGCTTCCACTATAGGCCTGCCTGTCATACACAATGGACTTTGACAATCAGAAATGGGATTACTTATTAAGCAGTCCATTGAAAGTTTGTCATGAAGCCTCTTTTGAATCTCAGATGATATCTAAAATGATACCTTTACTTTCCTTTCTTCCTTTTTTTTTTTTTTTTGATTGTTTTGAGCTGAATGACCAAGATTAATCTGAAATTACTGAAACTGCCAGAACTAGAGTCTATTTGAATTGGCTGAAACCAAACCAATACTGAGATTTTGAACCTTGCACATTGTTATACGTGCTTTCAATCAGTTTTACTATTTGGATGCTTGTTTTGCTTGACTTGAGTTGAAAGAAGATCTTAGGTATTAATGCTTTCATGGTGGCAGGACTACCATAGAACCTTTTGACATCACTTCAATGTTATCTACTCCAGGCTTTGACCCTAACTATCACTTTATCTTCTCTGCATTTTCATCAAGTATAACGCTTCACAGTGGGCCCACCAATTGTGCACATTCTCTATGATGTCATAGTATAATTGTCATGCGGTACTATTGATAGCACTTGCTAGACCATAACTCCTGCTAGCTTGGAATTTTAATCTGCTTAATTAATTAAATTAATGTTGTATATTTAATAGATGCTATTATGTTATATTATTATGTTTAAATCTTGTATTGACTAAAAACAGTTGCATGTCTTTTTTCAGAAGCAGAAATAATGCTCTCTTCTATCCAATTTTGTGCATCAATCGCAAGCATTTATTGACTGTATGTGCGTCTGGGAACATTAGCAACTTCATGAGGTTGAACATGCCAGAAAATCCATGAGGTTGAACATGTCACTAATTTCCATTTTATTCAATATAAAAGCCTATGCAAGGAATATGTAATTTCGATTGGTCTATCAGTTCCATTTATACATCCATTATTTCCATTCCCAACTCATACAATATGAGTCCTTTATAGCTGTCTATATATAGACTTATTGAAATTTAAGAAGATAACCACCATTGCAACACTTGATCCCTAGTAATCAAAATCCATCTACTACATTACAATATTAATAATTGGCGACCAAGGGCCGGGAACAGTTTGTACCATATTTTGCGCCATATTGATCAAGGGTACCCAAAAATTTTGACATGACCAGTTTGCCACTAGTCTGCTCTATTTTGTTCTGCAATTTCCTTTTACATTTTATTCTATTTTATTGTCTTACTGCTATATTTTTGCAAGAAATATGATAGACGTATAGATTTAAGTGCCCTGGTCATGTTTTTTGATATGTAATGAAGTTTTTATACCAATAGTTTATTGCAAAACATCGTACAACTTGCAATTAAAAATATATTGAAAATATATATGCTTTAAATTAGCAATTGGAATATGATTAGGTACCATAAATTACTGAATTAATGAATGATACCAAAGATTACCAAAATTTAAGATGAAATAGTAAACTAGTAGAATTGATATGACAAATGAACAAAGAAAGGATGCGTTTATAACATTATTGTTGAACAACTATCATGTTTTTGACATGAAAAATAGAAATGTAGTCCCGCACCTCGATTCTACATGGTCTGCCCTACTACCTGCTTCACGTTATGTATCCACTAGAGGTAATCCTAGTACGCTCCAATGTCATGCAGTGGAAGCATCAATCCCGGAATTGCCCGATGTAATACATTATTTTCTAAGAAAGATTGTCCCTCTTCTTCGATTTTCAAGAAACAAAAAATAAGATAGTGTGATCTACCAATCTAGAACACCTTTCTAGCTCAAAATCTCAACAATCTTTGCTTCAAGTTTGTTTCTTGCTTCAAAGAGTTGCTAGCTTCTCCTTGTGCTTGTTCCCATGCCGATATGGTGGAAGACAAGCATTAAAACTATTAGAAACCCTTCCCGAATGCTACCACTAGGTTTGACATTGAGTTGGGCTGACTACAGGGCAGTTCAAGCCTAATCTACCTTGTGTTGCCCAGTTCAAGGCCAATATAGGCAATTTGGCTGGGGTTCACCAACAAACAAGGTGTATTATAACCTTCCCTACCATCTCTTGGCTACTACGATAAATACTAGCCAATATAGGGCAGATATGGTTGGTATTTGAAACCATGATTCTGAATGGATTATATTTGTCTCCAATACGATGATTGTCCTTTCAATAACATTATAATAAAAGAAACAAATATCAAAAGCAAGCTTCACATGTAGAATGCATGTAAGGAATTAAAAGAAAGGATGGTCTTACGGATCGCTGTGATCCCACCCCCATTTTAACTATCATTTTGCTGCTCTATTCAGAATTTGCTGAACATGTGAGCATAACTATGGCAAGAGAATGTTGATTCAAAATCCTTTAAATACAAAATAATGGGCTAAGGTCAAACAACTATAAAGTCACTTACAATTTTTGTACTATAATATAGCAGAGATATGATAGCTATTCTATTACACTTAGCATGTTTTGTCGAACCGCCCTATATCTATCATACCATCTTGTACTATTCGTATGGGGCACACCGTACTGTACTGGATGGGAATCAGTATGAAACTCAAGTTTGGGTTAGTACAGACTCCGTAGCACCCGTACCGAGGTGAGAACCAACTCACACTGAAGCATACCAAATAAAAGATGGAAAAAAATGATTAGACAGCTGTTTGGGCATGGGATACATACCGTACCATACCAGACTGGTAAGATACCAGTATGATACTCGGTACCGAGATTGCAGACCTTGCACTATAATAATCTTCTTTTCAGGAACCTATAGTTACATTTAGAAATGGAATATTAAGAATGTTTTAAAATCTGGTGCAGAAACATTCTATGGACATCCTTCTCACTGAAAAGATAAGTTTCGTTTCCTTAATAACTTTGATGATGTCAGCATTGACAAATCTCTTTGTCTATTTATGACTTAGTTAAAAGTGCTTGCTTTGAATTTGGATCGATGTGAGGTACTCAAAAGTGATTTCTTATCAAAATAGGGTGAAGGAGTTAGGTTTATTGAGGGAACATCGAGAGTCCCAACTTGTACATTGGAGAAAGTTGTAACTTGAGAAAAATTAAGAGTTCAGAAATTAGATGTTCCTAATAGGGTTTGATTATAGATCCTTTGACCTACAAGTGAGAAGCTTATATGCAAGAGAGGAGGAGAAAATGTACTTCAGGTTTAAAACCAATAGGAATACAGGAACAGCTTCCAATTTCTAGCTATATTGAGTCATCATCTTTGTCGCATGATCACCCAAGCCCTTTTCCCATCAAATGTGGTAGCAAAACTCATAGTTGAGAAGGTTCATTAGACTAAACAGCTATTTTACTGGTTGTCCACTTGAGTTCAAAACTGTATAAAATATACATAGATAATATATTCTTAACCAAGGGCAATCTAGGCAAGAGAGGGGTTTGCCAAAAAATAGATATAGACAATTGGTGGGTAGTGAAATGTAACTTATTGGTTGTAGTTTTAGATCATGCAACCAAAGAACAACACTCCAAAATCCCCTAGATTTGTAGAGAGTCTAGATGAAGGAGAAGATGATAATTATTGATGTAGGGTGCTTTCTTCATTTCAAAGGCACATATAAACCAAAGAGACAAATTTAAAGCAATCCACACTCCACACTCTGATTTTAGCTACTTCAAGTAGTATCATTAAACGAAGCGCAATATCTTGCATAGTTTATGCTTAATCTTGGTCAGAATACAAGAATTCGACTCTGATTCTCTGAAGAGGTGCTTCAGTAGCTCGGATAAGATTGGTTGCTTGGAACCCAGATTTCTGTACTATAGCCTCCTACCTGCTTACTTAGGTGGGAAACAAGACCCAGGATGGAGTGTTACTCTGCTGGAATGTTAATGAAATTAAAATCAAAGGAGGTAAGTAATTTCTACTTTATCTTTGATTTTATTAAGCTAAAAAGCAGAACATCAATAGAAGGGATGGGTTTTATGGACTGACCCTTTCAGAAATAAAATAAAAAGAGTCAAGTTATTTCATTAGAGTTAGAATGCAAAAAAAGAAACAAAGAAGTCATTCCATTTCAGACCAATCGAGTACTAAAGAAAGATTGTGATTTGGAATGAACCAAAATTCTTGTTTGTTTTGTTATGAAAATAATGCTTAGGAATAGCAACACCACCCGATACAGCTAACCGACTACTCTGACAAACAAAACATATACAATAAACTAACAAATCAACAGAAAAAAAATCAATAGAATTTTTGAGCTATTACATTTAGATCGCATGTCTAAAAAAATGTTACACAACTACAGCCTTCAGTAATAGATATGATACAATTAGAAAAAGAAATATAGAACTAAGCATGTCTCAAGCATAATGTATACCAAAAAAGTAGTTAAGTTAATCCAAAGCATTCTTAGTGGTCATAATAAAGCAAAGAATGAATAAGGATACAGCCACATAAGAGAAAAGAGCTAAGAAAATTACTTGCGCATCTTCCGTATCATATGGCACCATCTTGTCCATATCGATGTTCTCCTTGATAACTCGGACCAACTTCAAACAAACAATTAGTGTGAGATCATTTACCAAACTGCATGGCAAATTCTAAGCATTCAAAGAATTTAAAAGAAAATTCTTTTTCACCAGAGCGACATGTTCCTCTCTAGATGCCTCGAACAAGATTAGAGCCTTGCATGCCGCCATCTCGACTTGTAGGACCCAGGTGTAACCACTGATGCAAACAAGAATCAAGAATTTATCCATGGGTAGCAGAGGGTTCATCAAGAATGCAACCTTCTGGACTTGGAACCCAGGGAGATCCCCTTAAAGCTGCTCCATCTTCCACAAGCCATGGGAGGTGGAGCAGGAGGGGAAATCGGAGGGTTTTGGTGATCAAGAGGAAGACAGGGCCCTCCAGAAACCCTAGCCACAGGGGAAGACGCCGCATGGGGCGTCGCTGGAGGAGGAGGAGGAGGAGGAGGAGGAGGGCGGCGGAGTGGGGCAAGAATGCTGCTGTTAGTGGAACGGAGCCGGAAGCCGCCCCTCCCGCTTCCCCCTTTCCATTTTCGGAAGGCATTGGAAAAGACGGAAGGCGGGTTATTGCGACGACCCCTTCGGGGCGTCAAGAGTTTTAGCAGAGTATATACCCGGGTTGGTGCAAATCTTGGTGCAACGCCTCTTCAGCAACGCCAGTTGAGTGTGGAGCCGAGAACTGTAGAGCATGTACAGGGGAGAAAGAGCAATGCACTACTTATCATCTAAAATGTCCATGTATTTTTCAATTATAAACTTTGGCATGTGCGCCCATTATGCTCGGTCACGGGGAGATCTAGGAAGCATTTGATTAACCACTGAAATCAGAAACAGATTTGGAATTCGAAAAAACTAGGATAGGATTCACAACGGCCATATTTCTGCAGTAGTATTTGATTTATGATTAAATTTAAAATTAAAATAAAAATTTAAATTTTTTAAAAAAAATAGAGATTAGATTTTAGAGGGAAGTTGAGATATGAAATAAAAATAAAAATTAATAACTTCTATTTCAATTATTTGGTTGAAAAGAATTCTATTATGATTCTGATTTTAGGATAGAATGGGAATAATCCAATCCTCTTGAAATTCAATCTCAACCCTTCCTTAAGAATTCAAATCCTCATTTCAATTATAATTTTAGCCACGAACTAAATGCTACGACGATATAGTCATTCCAATTCTGATTTCAATCCGATTCTGATCATGAACTAAACAAAGAAAATGAGCACATTCCACTCCGAAATCGAAAGTGGATTGAAACCCCTTCAACCAAATAGTTGAAATGAGAGCCATCCATTTTTATTCTTATTTTAGACTTTAATTTTTTAAAAATTAAAAAAATATATATTTAAATGTGTGAGGATAAATATCTCCAAACCTATAAATTATTGTTTGGTGCTTGAAAATAAGAACTAGTTTTTTCAAAGAAAAGCAAGCTCTGCGCACAATTTCCGTTACAATTTAAAGATATATACCTGACACCTTCAAAATTCATATTCAATAATCTCAAAAGCATTATTGAACTGATCAAAAATAAATATTATGTTGCAATGATTAAAATTTGCAGCTCAGGATAAAAACAAAGTAAATGAATACTATTTATGCAGAGCTGCCCACAGCATTAAAGAAAAAATTGCATCGGTGTCGGAGGTTTAGATAATAGAAGTAGTTGCACTGACATTGCACTTGACATAGAGATTCATTTGGGCGGATGATGTTGTTATTATACCATGGAAAACAAGTGCTGTATATGTGCAATTGATGCCGTAAGAAAGTACAAGTAAAATGGGAGCCAGGTGGAAAGAAATATGAGAGCCAAATGCACCCTATACCACCAGAAGGCGCAGAGACAGAATCTACTCACTGCATGGCTGTGCTTTGTAAAGTAATGTGCATTGTTTGTTCAGCCAACGACTACACGCTTTTAACACATTATGAGATCAATGGCATTTTCCCCTCTTTCACACTTAACCTTCTCTCTCTTTTTTTACAACCAACACATATAGCAAGGTTGAAATGGCAAAGCTATTATGAATACAGCTCCTGTGTAGCAACATGTATTTTATGCACCAATAACTTTTTTTGTTCATGTCAAGAAAGAAAATCATAATGGAAAATTCTGGCAATGGGTTGAGTAAACTGCATGATGCCACAATCTAGAAATAAAAATACAAAAGCACTTTCTAGCCATTAGCTTTCTTTAAATTTTTTTAATTAAATTGAATGAAAGTAAATCGTTAAAAAGGATTGAATAGAAAAGAATTGTCAATGATATTGTAAAACATATTTTACTAAAACTTCACAAATGTTTAGGTATAATCATAAAAACTTAAACTCAATATTTTTTAACATAAATTTCAAGCAAAAGAAGAAAAAAAAGAAACAGATAGTTTTCCAACTTAATTATGTAATCGAACTATTATTATTTTTCATTGCAAATGGAACTACTATAATTTTTCATTGCTTTTGCTAATTGATTATAAACAAACTTAAACACCACCATGATTATCAAAAAGTTTAGGTGTTGTTTGGTATTGCATTCATTTTTTTCATAATCAAAAATAAGTAGATAAATTTTAGTTCGTTTTATTGACATTTTTAAAAATATAAGCATGTCTAGTAGAATCAATTATTTTTAAAAATATAAATACGACAAATAGCAGAGATGATGGTGAGGGTGCCTGATGGTGGTGGTGGTATAGTAGAGATGGTGATAATATTACTAGTGATGTGGTGGCGGCAATAGTAGCAGTGAAATTTGGAGCATAGTAGAGGAGTGGTGGTGGTGATAATGACAACTATTATGATATAGTGTTAGTAGTAAGACTGGCAATTTAGCAAAGATAGCATTGATTGTAGTGACATTATGATAGAGGTTGGTATAGTAACAATATGATATGGTAGAGATACCGGCAATATAGTGAAAATGGTTATTATGATGATGATAATGTGGCAAAGGTGGTGGTGGCGGCGATGGAGATGGTGGTGGTGTAGTTGGTGGTGATAATTTTGAAGCTAATGGAGGTGGTGATGGTAGAGGAGGTTGTGATAGTGTTTGAGACAATGTCGGGGGTGATAGTATGAAGTATAAATTTCTCAGTTTCAAAAATATTGAAAGTAAACATTTTTTTTCTTATATTTTTTTCTAAAAATATTTTTAAAATAAAAAATAAAAATAATAACATCAAACATATAATCTTGTTTTGAATTATGCAATTTTGTTTAAGAAATAAAAAAAATGAGAAACAAATGCAATGCCAAAAATGTCCAAAGTTTCTAGTTTTACACCAAATATCTTAAATGGCTAGAAAAATAGAGTTGCTACTTTCCATCTATTTGGTTTAACAAAAATATATATCAATAGGAATATAATTTTCTAGATTTTTCCACAAAGGTAGATATTTTCTATGTCCTAAAAAGGTGAAAATCACCAGATTCAAATAGAGGGAGAATTGGAGTTCCCATTTATTTTCCATCTACCTTCCAGGTTATATAAAACATTTTAAATATCAAACTTCCAAAGGGAAAATATCTTTCCCCTTAAAAATTTGGATTCAAAGAGAAAATATAACATAATTCAAAGGGAATATATAATTAGATTCAAAAAGAGGGAGATTGGGGCTTCTATTTTATTTTTATCTACCTCCTTCGGTATCTAAAGCACTTTAAAAATCAGACTTCCATGGAGAAAATGTCTTTTCCTTTTCACAATTTACAGATATTCATAACTTATTTTTGTGTCTCTAGGCATGTGTACAGGAGACTTTGTGTGCGTCTGTGGAGAAGTTATTGGTTAGACCAGGTACACCACTGAGCTGGTAGACCAATCCAAGTAGAAAATGGCGAGGAGAAAGAAGAAAAAGGAGGGAAAAGGGTGCTTTTGTCCATACTACTTTCTAGTTGGACCAGTCCATCAGCTCAGTAATGGATCCAGTCCAATATTGAGCAAAGAAAGGCTGCAATGATAGAAAAGAGAGAATTTGCAAACTATAAACCTACAGAAGAAATAAGTGAAAGTAATGAATACTAAATATTCTGGTCTTTCCATATTAACTAAATATAAATAATGAGGATAAAACACTCTATAGGTTACTTTCAAAAGGGCCAATGCTGGAAAGTAACAATGGATTAAGTAGATTTTGTATAGGAATTCATGTCACGTGATAGCAATTTCATATAAGGCCACTTGGTGCTTAGGGTGATTTCAGAGGACAATCCTAATAACCGTAATGGTAGAATCGAGTGGCTCTTCGTACTATATTTGCAGATAAATTAAATGAGAATCGATGGAATATTTTATGAGTTACTTTCAAAAGAGCCAATACTAGAAAGTAAATGATGCATGTCGGTAGCCCTTATATAAGGACAAACGTCATTGCATGGTAGCGAATGACATAATTGTATTTGATGATCAGGTGATCCTCAAGGACATCCCCACTTATTGTAGCCTATGATGACATTTGTTGATCCAAATGGGATCATGAAGATGATTTTAAATTATTGATGATTCTCGTCTTAAGATAATTTGATCTTCAATAATCTAAAATTATCATGTTTAGTATACTATATTCTAGTGCCTAAAATCTTCAGATATCTATAAGTAACATATTTAGTATTTTATAAAAAATAAAAATCACTGAACATATAATACTAAAACTATTTCTGGTATATTCTATAAAATATATATATTGATCAAATAAAATATGCTATAATAAATTATTAATATATTTTATAACAATATACTTATTGATCCTATAAATTATTAATCCTATAAAAAGTATATATTATTATATAATTAGTATTTTATTTATACTTATAATATATTATTATTTTAAAACTAACATTTGTTTTGATTAGAAAAATAAGATAAATAGAAATAATATATATTAAAAAATTTATAAAATAAACATAAAGTTTAATAATATACTATATTACCATTTTAAATTATATTTGAATAATAATATGACAATAATATGATTAATAATATATTATATATCATAAATATAATATATAGTTTTAATATGATACTATATATATATATATATATATATATATATATATATATATATATATATATATATATATATATATATATATATATATATATGATGTTGATATCATATATTAAGTATATTAATATGATGTGGGGGAGAGGCCCTTACAACGGTCCTTATACGCCCCCACAGCTATGTTAGGAACAGGAGGAGAACCTCATCCTAACATGAGCAAGGTCGAAGGCCCGGTTATTTAGAGATCGGATGGGGGGAGAGGCCCTTGCAACGGCCCTTACGTGCCCCCACAGTTCTGTTAGGAACAGGAGAAAAATCTCGTTCTAACATGAGCTGAAATTGACTGTGTCAGGAACAGGAGGAGAACCTCATTCTGACACAAACGAAGACCTGATCGTTCAAGACCGGATGAGGGAGAAAGCCTCCTCAATAACTCCTCTACACCCCTGCAACCCCGTTAAGAGCAGAGAGAAAATCCTCACTCGAACACAAAAAAAAAGGAAGAGAGAAAAAGGGAAAGCGACGAGCCACGTCAGTGATAAGAGAAAAATAAACTACATCAAAGATACAAAGAACTTCATCTCAATGAGGAAGGAGACTCTTGTCAAAAACTCTCAATCTCTAAGAGAGAACCCAACACTGGCAGGAGAAAATCAACTTTCTCAAGGTAACGAGAAGTTCGGGCCCCCAAGCTCGAGCACTAGGAGGAAGCATCAAACTCGAGTGGCCTCGAAAAGATCTTCGGTTATGAACAAAAAGGGCAAATCAACACGGCGATGACCAAAAATCTTCAAACGACATCGACATCGAACAAGACAAAAGATAAAAGAAGCTCGATAAACAACAACTCAAAGCAAGAATAGACAAGATAATGAGAAAATTTCTTTTCATTTCATTAGTAAAGTGTGCATTACAAAGCCTTTGAAGGCCAAAAAAGAAAAACGACAAGAAAAAAAAAAGAATACATGGAAGAACAAAAGGTAAAAGAAGCTCTAAGGAAGCTCGGCTTCTTCCGACTTCAAACTCTCAGTTCCAGTCATTGTCAGGGATTGCTTTAAGTTTACGACTTCTTCTTCCAGTTCCTTCTTTCTTAAAAGCATCTCCCGGTACATCTGGTGGAACCGCCGGCTTTTGCCCTCCGACTCCCGAAGCCTCTTCCTCAGAATCTCGGACTCTACCTCGGCATCCTTGACCGCTTGCTGCTCGTAGGCCAGCTGAATCTTCAACCGCTGCAGTTCGGCCTTCTCCTTCTCCTGCCCAAGGGCTCGGTAGGCGTTGTAGTTCACCTCGGCATCCTGCAGCTGCTTCTGAAGGTCGGAAAGTTTCTTCGTCCAGTCTCGGTCATGGTCGGCCTGAGTTGTGAGCCAGGACGAGCTCCCTTCCAACTGGCCAATCTTCTCCTATGCAGCCGCCAGCTCGACCTCAAGGGAGCTGATCTTGGAAGCCTAAGTCCAAGATCGATCGCTGGCATGTTTTCGGAGTTCCTCAAGCTCCTTCACAAAGTCAGCCTTCCTCTGGGTGTAGTCCATGAAGCCCTTTTTGTGGAGGTCCCGAAAGCGAATAGCCTCCGCAGTGACTTCCGAATGGCTCTCCCTCAGTCGGTAAAGTTCGTTATCCAGCTTCTTTGATTTCTTCGTCAAGTGACGAACTTTTCTTCTGAGGTCCCAGATCATCGACTTCAGAAGAATCCCCTATAGTAGGGGAAGAGCTTCGGCAGGGCACTGTCATTGGAAGACAAGAGCACCACAACACAAATCAGTGCAAGAAAATAAAAGAGAAGAAAAAGAATGTAGAGTAAGAAAGAGGAGCTTTCTGTAAAGAAGAATCTGATTTCATTGATTAAATAGTTCTTAAGTACAAGAGAACGAGGAAAAGTTGCAACAAAGAAAAAAAAAGAATACAAAATTAGAGGTTTCGGACCTCTGGGACAGAAGTGGGGGAGCTCGGCGCCCCCGGAAGGTTGGCCACGGCAGCTGCGGTAGTCGAGAAAGTCTCGACTGGAGGAAGACCGGCAGCAGCTTCAGAAGGCCCGGCATCGTCATCGGATGCCTCATCAAGGAAGCTGAGGTCCAGCTCGGGAAACTTTCCGACCACTTTCTCTTGGCAAAGCTCGAAGCCCTTGATGAAGGTGGCCTAGCCGAACTCGACCTTCAGATCCCTCATCTCGGAGGAGGTTTTGAACTCCTCCATTGCCCAGACCATTGCCTCCGAGACCAGAGTCGGGATCTGCACCTTCAACTCGGAGACCTCGGCCTTTGCTTTTCTTTCTTTCCTTCTCCAAGGTGGCCCTCAAGTCTGTCGAGGTCTGTCCCTCCTTCTGCAGTGCCTCTTGGAGACTCGTGACTTCGACGATCTTCTCCTTGAGGTGGGTGGCCTTGACCAGGTGACCTTCCTCCGCCTGGGCGGCCTCCTTCCTAGCATTGTTCATCGTCTTGATGTTGGCGATGAGCTGGTGTCCAATCCGCAAGAACGATCAGGGAGTCAATATAAAAGCTGAGGAATAAGCTAAGTAAAGAGGCGAGAAGAAGAAAGGAGTAAATTGACCTACCTCAAGAAAGGACCCCAGAGAGTCCCAGACCTGCTGCTCAGGATCTACGTGAATGATCCTGTGGACGACCTCGGGCAGGATGCACCCATTGACCAATCTCTTTATTAGATCCCTATTGTTGAAGGGATTCTCCTCCGGATCTTCTTCGGAGCCATCGGCCCCCTCGATGGCAGCCCTGCTGCTGCGGCTCTTATGGGCCAATGTCTTCTTTCGCCTTCTCCGTTCGGCCCCTGGTGCCTCCTCAGGCCGAACCTCTAGAGCAGGAACCTTGGCCGGAGGGCTCCTTGAAGAGGCCTGGGGGACTACAGGCTCATCGTCGGAAGGAGCGTTGACGGTAATGGCCGCCTGGGCAGGCGTGGCCGAGCTAGTCTCTTCTGCTCTTGCCCTCTTCGTCGCCCCCGAGGATGCTGCACCTTTCCTTTTGTGGGTCTTGAGATTCTGGGCTAGCATTCGAGCTGCGTCAGCATCCATATCTGCAGTGAATGAAGATCGACACAGCTTAACAAAAGAACAAGAAGAAAGAATAAAATAAAATAAAATAAAATATCGGTAGGGTTGAAAGGGCTTAGGCCGACGTTAAACAAGAGTTGTTCCTTCAGGAGGTTGGAGAGAAGAGGAGCTGGATAAGCCTCGAGTTTTTTGGAGGCTTCAAGGTCATCTTGTCCCAGGCTGGAAGCCCGACAGATGGAATCCCTCAGGGAGCCCCAGGGAGGCAAACCCAACTCCAAGGTCGGGCATCGGACATAAAAGTACCTCTCCTTCCAGTTATGGATAGAAGAGGGGGCACCTTTCAGCAACCCTTTTCTATTGAACTGAGGAGAGAAGTACCACTAGTCCTTTATCGAGGGATGACGCTTGAAGGTATAAAAATTTTTAAACAAAGAAAGGGTTGGCTGAACTTCAGCTAAACTACAGAGAGAAAGAAATTCTATCAGAAATCTAAAGGAGTTCGGCGCTACAGAAGCTAAAGAAATGTTTAAGAAGCAAAAGAGAGCAATAACAAAAAGTGAAAGTCGAAGTCGAAGCCCGGCGCAGAAAGTCTCTTGGTATAAACAGAAGCAGTCGGGGGGAGCGCTAGCCCGGTCAGTCGGTCCGGGAAGCTCCAGCTCGTACTCCGGAGGAACTCCGTACTGCATCCTAATCAGTGAAAGTTTCTCCGGAGTTAGAGAACTGGGGATGGTATCTGGTACAAAGACTGGATGAGGTTCATCAACAGAACTGAGATTTTGAGGGGCTGGAACGGACGAACTCCTAGAACTGCTAGAGGAGAAAGTATTGGAGGACATTTTGAATCAAATGAAAATCCTAAAAATCTCGAAAAAATTGAAAAAAATAAGAAACGGGATGCTCGTGAAAAACCGAACAGGCGGAATGTAAAAAAGGAAAAATGAAAGAAAAACAATAAGAAAAAAAAATATAGGGGGAGAGTTCTGGAGCTAACCTAGGCTGGTCCGAAGGATGCAGAGATGTAGAGATGGGGACGACTCGAAGAACGCCTAAGGCTGAGAAGGACGCTGGGAAAGAACAGAACTCTTAGGAAGAAGGAGGGACCGAAGAAACTTTCAGGCAAAGTGAGACCCCTGAAGAAGGGAGGTGGGTTTAAATAGACGACGAAGTCCGACGCAATAATGACCACAGATTTTCTCTGGCCAATCTATAACCGCCGCGTGGCCCACTCATCATGGTAGGCGGCTAAAAGCGGCTGATAACTGACAGAACCATTATTACGTCGTACCTAGAGCAATGCTCCAGCAAAAATTTCGAAAAAATCTTTTCGGATCGCCTCGATTTGAAAAAGCTCCAACACCAGCATGTCAAACGCCAAAATATCTGGAAACAACCGAGTACGAAAATCAAGGGAGGCAACTTCGGCTGTAAAAATTTTTCTGTACTTCCTTCATTCGAAACTCGGATTCGAAAGTAGGGAGACTGATGTTGGGTATAAAATAACCCCAGCCGAAGTTCGTAAAAGGCCGACCCTTCTGGGGCTCTTCCGGCTTCCGACCTTGTGCGACGTCTTTCTGAACTCCCCTGACCGTCCGAGCTTCCATAATACTATCTGGACTTCTCCGATAATGAGCTCCTCCATTCATCTATCGGGCTACTCCAAATGCTTTCTGAGCTTCACTATCAGCTGATTTTCTACAGTGATCGACTATTCTCCGAATCTCTTTACTCCGAACTTCTTCCGGACTTCGTCAATGTCCGAGCTTCTCCAACAGTAGGACTTCTACAGTAACCAGACTCCATCCAAGTTTCTACGGTGGTCGACCGCCTTTTGAATTTCATCCGAGCTCCTATAAGAGTCGGATCCCAGTCGAATTTCTACAGCGGATGGATCCAGACGAACTTCTACGATGGACAGGCTCCACCAGCCGGATCTTTACTCCGAACTTCTTTCGGACCTTTTCAATGATCGAGCTTCTCCAGCCACGGAACTTCTACAATAAGAAGTCTCCATCCAAGCTTCCACGACAACTGATCTTCATCCGAGCTTCTAGAATAAGCAGACTTCGTCCGGACTCCTACAAGAGCCGGACTCCGTCTGAACTTCTACAATAGAATTGAATCCCGGACTCCTCTAATGTTCGACCTTCTTCAGTATCCTCGAGACTCCTCCAGCGGACGAATCTCTACAGCGCCATCCGAACTCCGTTGTCGGATGACCCTCTGTCGGATTTCTCATGAAATCGGACCTCTCCGACGGACAATCTTCAGACGAGCTTCCATATCAGGCAAATTCCAGACGGACTCTTCTAGCAATCGAACCCTTATCGAACTTCTCCAACAGAAAGTCTCCGTTTGAGCTTCTACAGCAGATGACTGCCGCCTGCAGCATCAGCACCCAAGGCACCCAACAACAGTGGACTCATCAGCAACCTCGGAAACATTCGAGTTTCTCTTAGATTACTGAGACAGAGAGCCATTCCGCTCCATCAGACATCCTAGCCGAGCTTCGGCCATCAAGCCCGAACTCTACGGCAAGTTGCGATAATGGACACCACTCCACTCTCTATAGCAGATTTCACGTGGCCCCACCACCTCTGGCAAGTCGCGACAACAGACACCACTCCACTCTCCATAACAAACTCCACGTGGCTTTGAACGGCCCCCTGACACCACTACTCTCCGTAACAAACTCCGTGTGGTCCCGAACGGCCCACTACTAGGCAGTTACAGACGTCGCTGTCAATCAATTACGCTCTCCGTCTATAAAAAAGGACCCCAGATACGTTCTTCTCTAAGCTCTAAACTCTATCTTAAAACTCTGCTAAAATCCTATTTGAGTGCTCCATTTCTGTTGAGGCAGAGTACTGACTTGAGCGTCGGAGGATCTTGTCGGAGCACCCCCAACTCCGGTTTCGACTTTCCTTGCAGGTCCCGACGGTGGATGCGATCCCCTCGACTCCAGCTTCTCCGACGTCGGCCGAATTCTGCACCAATACTAATTATTTCCATTGGACTAAGGGGTATTTTTATTCCTCAATTTCAATTCAAGATCACTATCCTAGGATGATTTTAGATACTCGATTTCAAGGATGAGTTTTCCATCACTAGATTGGATGGAGACTTGAGGAATAATAGTGATTTAGGATTGATGTCATATAAGATCATCATAGTATAACTGATCTATTCACTTTCATCCACATTATTTTAGATCTTGGGATGATCACCCCATACCAAATGTCCTCAATAGATTATTTTCTAATTATTGTAATGGTAGAACAGAGTGGTCCTCTATACTATATCTACAATAGACCCAAATAAAAATAATAAGCATGGAGAGCTTTATGTTTTACTTCCAAAAGAGCTAACACTGAAAAGTAATTGATACATATTGTTGCATGTAAGTGACTGTACAAAGACACTACTATTTAGGGTAAATTATATCCTACACTGCATGCACTAATGTAGTCGTCCACCATGCCAATCAGGTCATCTCATTCCTATGGGCCAATCACTGAGACAAACGTATGATAAATAAGGCCTATGAGAATGAGATGAGCTGATGGCTATATGATGTATATGGTGCAGGATATAATTTCTTAGTGTTTAGAATAATTTTTGAGGATAACCCTAATTGCTTCATTAATTGGTAGAACGGAGTGGTTTCCCCACTACATTTGCAAATGGAGTGAATGAAAGTAATAAGGATAGAGCACTTAGTGGTTACTTTCCAAAGACTCAATACTAAAAATAAAGTGATGTATAGCAATGGCTCCTATATAAAGATAGATGGCATTGCATGTTAGCCACTTTGTACAAGGGCTCTTGGTGTTTAGGTGATTCTCGAGGACATCCCTACTTAGGCAGAACCAAGTAGTTTTTCTGTACTACAT